>NW_026057589.1:8704210-9004210 GCF_023721935.1 Panthera uncia | reverse complement strand
CGACACCCACTAGAACAGGACTAAGATAGAAGGCAAGCAATTCTTCCAACTTAGGAGGAATAGACCCTTACACTACAATACTTATGTGCTGGTTCCAATTCCATATAATCGTTAGCACCTGATTGTCAAAGTGTAGGTTTAGAGTAAAGGCCATCACACTGAAGGCAAGCTGGATGGAAGAGACTGTTACTGTATGAAAATTATGAAAAAATTCAATTAACCTCTCGTTTCCTTGAGGTGTCCTTTTTATTGAGTTTGAATGCCAGAGTGTTCTAGAATAAGTGGAATTTTGCCAGGTTTAAAATATCTTCAATTGGACACACCATCTACCATGTGTAAGGACTTCCAACAAATGAGACATTTAAAGGGTCTAAGTGTGGAAATGAATGGGTCAGGACAATTTAGAAATAGGGGTAGATGAAATAAATATTCAGCTTTGCTATTTATAATTAAAAGAAACATTTCTTTAAAGTTTATTTTGATAGAGAGAGAGAGAGAGAGAGAGAGGCAGATATGGGGAGGGACAGAATCTCAAGCAGGCTCCACACTATCAGTGCAGAGCGTGACGTGGGGCTTGAACTCACGAACCGTGAGATTATTATGACCTGAGCCCAGATCAACAGTCAAATGCTTAACCAACTAAGTCACGCTGGTGCCCCAAGAAGCATTTCTTTAAAAAGGCTTTCCTGTTGATCCACTTTGGGTAATAGAGCTTAATTTTTGTTGTTGTTGAGATTTATCTTCCTAAGGATGTTCTACACTGTTCTTCCCAAACTAAAGTCTATTTTTTTTAAGATTTTTATTTTTAAGTAATCTCTACACCCAACATGGGGTTCAAACTCACAACTCCGAGATTCAGAGTAGCATGTTCCACTGAATGATCCAGCCAGGCGCCCCACTAAAGCCTAATTTTGCATTAAAAAACTAAGCATAATGAAAAGACTAACCTACTTAAGTGTGCTTGGAGTTCTTTCATGTTGGCATGGACCAAAGACCAAGCATCATTTTAAACATTTTCCAGTTAGCCAGAGTAGCTGGACTGCAGATGTACTTTGGTAAAAGTATGAAGTAGTTAATTACTTAACCACTGATTGATAAACAGATGGCAGGGTGTAATTGAGAAATAATGGGTTATGTGCTACTTGCAGGCAGGAACTTTCTTTTGGACCCTGAAGAAAGCCTGTGAAGAGTTGTGTGTTAATAACTGCTTAGTACATGGAATACGTGAATTAATGTGTCGTTAATTAGCCTTGCAGTGTCAGAATTTCCGTAGGCCCCCAAAGAACCTTTTGTCTATGCATAAAAGACTTCTATTACTTTGGAAGAGGTGACAGAACATTCAGGTTCCAAAGGTGCATATGTGACTGGCATAAAGAGGGGCTCAAAAACTAAAATAAAGCATTTGCGTCAACCGCACGGAGCTAAGATTACAACAGAACTGAGTAAGGTACTTAGAGGACTCAGAAGTTAGAAATCTATCAGGGTAGCTAATCTTACAATATAATAAAGTATCGCTTCTCTAGCATAGCTTTTTAGCTTCAACCAATCTATTTTGGAGCAATTCAAGAATTACAATTCAGATGGTGGATTTTGTTGAATATAATCAAATGTTCATTAGAGAGCAAGCAATCATTTGCAAACGGCCTTCTTTATGAATTACATCAAATTTAGATTCACTTTTAAAACTTAAATATACTTTGGTTCAGTCACCTGAAGTGGGAAGAATAAGAGGTGGCAAGAAGTTTATGTTCAAGTTTATCAGTTTGAAACAAAAGAAGAAATCTCGTTAAAATATTTTGTTGAGTTAATACATAACAACAACCATTCTTCTAGTTGGTGGTTTAGCTAGTGTAAAAAAAAAAAAAAAAAAAAAAAGACAACAGATGTACAGGTGTGCCCCATGAGCCTAGTTTTGGTTACCTTAACTTGAAATTCTATCTTTGATAGAATGAACTTGTATCATTGATCTGCCAGATGTGTTGTGTGTGTTGTAGAGAAATGGTTTCAAATCTGCCACTAAGTAGTCTATTACCAGCATAAAGTAAATTTCAGTTATCAGTACACCATAGGAGTAGCTAAATTGCTCAAAACCACATAATCCTGAAATACAACATAATTATTTTATAACTGTCTGCCATCACACATTTATTGTCTATATACCCAGCACAGGGAAGGAGACAGCTTTAAAAAAGAGGGAGGGGGGGACTGCTGCTGTCAGTATTAAAAGACAGTACGTAGAAAGTCAAACTAATTCTGGATTACCAAGCAATCTCGAGAGAGAGAACAGCAGCAAATGGCAGATTCTTATGCTTTCATCTTCAGGAGGGGGGTTGGGGGGAAACCGCAATAACATTTTAAATTTAACTGAAAGAGATTTCCAAACTTAAGATAAAATATAATACCACCTGGCATATTATAGACCTGATCGAGCTCTTCATACAAAAAGAATGAATGGGATTATGGTCAAATTCAACTTAAAGTTTAAGTAGAATCCCCAATTTAAAGAAGTCTTTTTTCCTTGGGTAGATGTTTGATCTGACCGGAGCAATTTGCTTTGAGACCAAAGAGATCTGACATTTCACTTCTTCATGATCAACTGAAAAAAGATGACCTTTGGCTTTCTAACCAGCCATTCATTCATGCCACCAATGGTGGATGGCAGCGACAAGGAAATGTATGCTGGATATTTGGACAGTTTAAATATTATGTACAATCAACAGCTTATAACCAGTGAAAATAAGAACAGTTCAGCGTAAGTGTCCAAGATACAAAACAGCAGAGAAAGTGCTTAAGTCTACAGGTCTTCCCTGAAAGCTTCAAAAATGTTTAACTTTTAAGTAGGTAGGGCTTTTAATAGAATTTGCATAGCAGCGTACAATATAATTTGCATTAAAAAATATGGAGATTCTTCCATGTTTCTGAAAACATACAAATATATCCACATGCATATAAATTAATAAACAAGAAGACCTGGAGGTTCTCACAAAATTAAAAAAAAAAGTTCATCATAACCTTTTCTCAAAGTGGTCACGCTTTTGTCCATCAAAACCATTTACAGCGAAAACTTCTTCTGGGAGAAACATAATCTTGTCCAGATTCCACACAGCTTAATTTTATTTTTAAGAAAAAATTCTAGTTTATTAGCTAAGTGCATCTAATCAACTGAAAAAAGCTTGGTTACCATTCTGCCTAGGAAGATAAATTAGGAAAACAATCAGGGACAACTTTAATCATTTGTTGGTTAGATTAGATTGGTAGGTTAGATTAGAGAAGAAATAAATAATTCAATCTCTCCTGCCATCCAATAATGTTCAATAACAAAGTTTGTGAGGGTATAGCTGATAAAAACATGCACTATCAGACTTCACCTAGCCTAAAAAGTGCTCAAACATGGCTTTAAAATAGGTGAATGACAAATAAGGTAATATTTTTGATTGCCTGTACAGGTCCCAATATGTAATCTGAACCTGTCTACTAGGTAGGTGAGTTTTCAGTTCGAACTATCTAATAAATACTGTATAAACATACATTTAAGTATTACTTCATATAAAATAATAGATACTAATTTCTAGGTAAGGTTTGTTTGGTAACTTCAGGAAAGGACTTACCTTTTTCAGAATAAGAATGACAGCCTTTTCTTTTTCTTTCCTTTTCTTTCTTTTTTTGGAGAGGAAAGGGAGAAATTTTAAGGAATGAGAAGGAAGTATTTTCACACACCAGGTGGCTACTTCTAAGCTTCTGTGTGGAATATGGAGAAGACGTCTAAGCCCCAGGTCTGGGGGCGGGGGGGGGGGGGGGGTCGAGGGGCACAGGAAGCGATCCATTGGAACAAGGCACACACTACTCTGCAGGTTCCTTTCCGTTCTACACAGGCAAGCCCACAACATTCTCAACAATTTTCCTGATTTGAAATGAAAAAGAAATGAAAAGCTGTTCTATAAAAGATGTGAAATATCAAAAATGCCCATTTTTAGTTATCATTTGAAAATAATTTGCCATGTTTTGGCATATTAATACAAAATACATATTAATCAAGGCTGTCCTATCCGTAAAAAGCTCTTCATCTGTGGTTTGAAAGTTCCACAAACACACTTAGTTGAATAACAATCTGGTCACCCACGAGTGGAAAGCTGCTGATGTTAAACAAGCAGCTTAAAGGCTCTTGCTCTCGGGGGTGCTAGTGGTCAAAGGAAATCTCCCACACATTTTCATTTCACATTAAGACTCGAAAGATTTAAAAACCTTATGGACCTTGGTGACAATTTAAGCTGGAAGAAAATGAGCCAAAATGGCTCACATGCTTTTCCTTCTCCTGCCCACATTTTCATCACACCTTTTTTAGAGTTCTTTTTCATGTAAGTGATGAGCAGGGTGGCTCAGAAGTTCCCCCTGAAAATATTCTCAGTGGCTTAGCCTTTCACACTAACAAAGAAAACCTCCACCAAATGGCTTCGCTGCAAAGTCTGTGACTGCATTGTGCAACGTTTCAGATTAATAATGCTCTCACTGCAAAGTGTCTAAGCTCCCTTATCTGAGGGTATTATGTGTTGAAATTCTGCTTCCAGAAATCATAGCTGGACCTTCAAGATATTTTTTTTCCTTCCCTATTTGCAAATTTACTTCAGCTGGAGCCAAATACAGGTTTATGAACCTTTAAAACGTAAAAAAAAAAAAAAAAAAAAAAGCCCTTGAAACACATATTCTAGTGTAGATGTCAATTTCCAGTTTTAAGTGGACCACATCATTCATTGTTGGAACTGTAGCTGGGGGGAGAACAGTTCTCTCTCCCCAGCCTGTGCATGTGGTTATTCTCACCGTACACAAGGGGAAGGAGGACCGACTTATGGGCACAGGGAAAACAGTGGGGTTACAATGTCTAACTCAAACTCTGTTCATGAGTCTGCTCTTTCAAATGTCCTACCTAGGTCAGTCGGCACTCACACCAAATAGCTCGTGTTTTCCATAGGATTGTGGGGTTTTTTTCCTTCCTATTTGGAGTGCTACCTTCCTCCACTCTCCAAAGAGCTCACACCCTCTTACGGCATACCTCATAAATCTAGTAAGTGAGAGCTCGGCATAGACTTTTCTTCGGAGAACACAGAGAACATCCAAGTCAATATTACCTTCTCTTTCAGATCTGGGGACTGTGGTAATCTTGACATTTTAGACAGCTCTTATATTATTTTGAATGTTTTCAGATATATACCTCCTTCATAATTAGGAAAAACAAGCTGAATGTGTTTCTCTAATACTACAAAATCAGCAATCTTACTGCTACTATGTCCTAAAGATGATGTCCGGCAATGCTTAGCAAAACCCAGGTAGCTATCCCATGGTCTCGTCACCCTGCCCGCTGTCGAACGCATTACTACACCAACAGTGAGTCTTGAATTAGCAGCTGCCTGTCTGTACCAATCTGCTTCCACAAAGGGCCAGGGCCAGGGCCCTGCATGGGCTCACAAAACCCAAAGCAACGCAACATGATGTTTGTGAAGAGCTGCCTTTATAGAGTCTACTCTTTAAACAAGCAGGCTCTCCAGGATTTATCTTCCCCAATGAGATCTGCCCACTAGAAAAGATACTACTCAGGAAATCCATCTTAAAGACTATTCCTCAAAACTAGGATGGATTATCTCCCTGGAATGGCAGTGATATCCAGTTATTCATATAGTGACTAATAAAGCTCCACTAACCTTAACCAAAGGCACATTTGGTAAGCAATAAAAAATGGCTTAGGCTAAAATGAGGACTTTCTTTTAAAATAAATCTTATCCCCTGGCTCCTACCAAAGATTAATCAGAAAAATCTAAAACAAGCAAAACTCTTCTTTCAAATCAGTGGCTTCCAACTCGGTTACCACTAGAAAAGAAGTAGAAGGCAAGGCAAATAAAAATTTGCAAGTTCTAAGTCCTAAAGTTAGCACTTATGAGTGGCAAAGCTCGTGATGTAATGGGAAGTGATGGCCAGGGTGGGATGCAGGAGAGCCAGGACACATGGAAGAACACTTGGGTGTGCAATTCCAGGACTTCCTAGGGTGGAAGGAATAAATGACAGCCAGCTCCGACAGAATGTACGACCTATCTGGAATGGCCAAGAAGCACAGGCTGCTGCCAACTAGCACCTGGGAAGAGACGGTCAAATGAAGCAAGAGACCAAGGCTATGCTCGAAACAAATCCTGTAGGAAGAAGAAAACGAAAACAACTCTTCGATATTTGATTACGTCCCCAAAAACCCCCACAATGAGCCATCCTTCTTAACAGGGGAAATAAACCTAGTTACTTAGAAACCACATTAGGAAACTATACGGTCAATCAACAGCTTCATGTTGGAGCTTATTAGAGTACTAGAATTTCTGGCCAAGGTAGCTTGTGAAAGGCAGGCTCTTCTTTAAACATGGTTACTGTTCAGCAGTGATTTGCAGGTCCTTGTCAAGGCACTGTGCTGGAGGAGAGAGAGCTTTCTTTTTGTGCTTTTTTTTTTTTTTTTTTTTTTGAGGTGGAAATACTTCTTGTGACATTCAAGACTCTTTTCTGATTTTCTGCTGCTCATACAAGCAGTCCCATACGAGTGACTTTGGCTGACAAGAACGTGTGCAACACAAATACAATCGGCTTTGGACAAGAGTGCAGGTCCATGGTCTGTGGAGAAAGCGCATCAGTTTAGCACTACCATACACAGAAGCTTTATTTGCAAAAAAAAAAAAATTTAAGGTTTATTTTCAGAGAGAGTGTGTGTTGAGGGAGGGGCAGAGAGAGGGAAAGACAGAATCCCAAGCAGGCTCTGCACTGTCAACGCAGAGCCTGACACAGGGCTCGATCCCACAAACTGTGAGATCATAACCCAAGCAGAAACCAAGAGTCGGATGTTTAACTGACCGAGCCACCTAGCCGCTCCTACCCAAAAGCTTTAATAAACAGACACAAAATAAGCAAATTTGGACGTGATGTTCTACTTTTTAAAAAGAATTTGGGGGCGCCTGGGTGGCGCAGTCGGTTGAGCGTCCGACTTCAGCCAGGTCACGATCTCGCGGTCCGTGAGTTCGAGCCCCGCGTCGGGCTCTGGGCTGATGGCTCGGAGCCTGGAGCCTGTCTCCGATTCTGTGTCTCCCTCTCTCTCTGCCCCTCCCCCGTTCATGCTCTGTCTCTCTCTGTCCCAAAAATAAATAAAAACCGTTGAAAAAAAAATTAAAAAAAAAAATAAAAAGAATTTGGATTAAGAATGTCCCAGATTTATAGAAATTCTTGGGAGTTTCTTAAAGCCACAAATGAAAGTATACTCTGAAGTAAGATCATTCAGTGGAGGAATTAAATACTGGTGTGAGCTCCCACATTACAATTAGAATACAACTGGTGGTGTACCAGATCCCACTGTGCCTGGTAGATAGAACTAAAAAGTAGAAGATGTAAAAGAAAGAGGAATATCTTATATGGAAACCATTCATTATGTTATATTCCCAGGAGGAAATCACGGTGAACTCAACTGAAATGTGACTATGGATGGGTATGATTTTTGACATCCCTCATAGGTTTGTAATGGGAATGAGAGCTCCCAAGGCTCGTTAGAAGGGCTAGCTATACCCTCCTAAGCACAAGTGTCTAATCTGGATGGCTGACACCAGATGAACAAGGAGACCCGGCGTCAGGCTGAGTGAAACGAGTGATTTGTCAATCAATGGCGCTGATACATAGACTAGGAATTGGACCTTGTTAACTATGCCTTTTAAAGAAAAGTAAAACCTGATTCAAAATATAAATTACAGAGCACTAATTTCATCATTAAACTTTGTATATATTAAGTATAAAGCAGGAATTAAAACTATATAGCCAGGGGCGCCTGGGTGGCTCAGTCGGTTGAGCGTCCGACTTTGGCTCGGTCCGCATCGGGCTCTGTGCTGACAGCTCGGAGCCTGGAGCCTGCTTCACATTCTGTGTCTCCCTCTCTCTCTGCCCCTTCTCTGCTCATGCTCTGTCCCTCTCTGTCTCAAAAATAAATAAACATTAAAAAAAAAATTTCAAACTATATAGCCAGGATTGCTCTAACACCTGGCTTGCTAAATGACAACTGCTAATAATAATTTAATAGGTTAATTTAATAGAAGCATTTAACTCTCTCTAATGCTTCAGGCTTTTGAAAAGCCCTGGTCCATGCCCCCATCATAGTCTCCTAAAGGTTTATCTTTGAAAATAAGATTTTTAGACATAATTTCTTATTTGGAGGTTGAACTCCATCATCTCTAAGATCTCTTTCAGTTATAAAATTTCAAGATTCTGTTTTGCAAATTTCCACCTATGGTGATTGTGTCAAGAGACATAATAGTTCATGTATAAGATTTGAACTACTGGCTGAAAACTGATAAGAGAGACAAGGCATTATTTTACTCCTTTATCTTAACTTATGATTTCTGAAGTATACTCAACACACTCTGTAGTTCACTAAGGGAAATCATGAATTCCTGTTGACATTTTTTTTTTTAAAGACAAGGATATCAAAAAAAGAGCATAACTGTATGGAGATACCCATGTATCTTTTTTTCTGATCATCACAATTTCTGTAGCGACCAAGTCACTCTGTTACTTTTAACTCTTATCTCAACCAACTGCTAATAATAGCAATGGATAGAATTTATTTATTATAGTTTACCAGCTTTTGTACTTTATATCTCATATTCGATAAAAGCCTGTTTCTTAAAAGGGCTGTATTTTTTTTATACCAAACAAAACTTTTTTCTTTTAAGTTTATTATTTTGAGAGAGAGAGAGAGAATATGAGCGAGGGGCAGAGAGAGAGGGAGAGAGACAATCTCAAGCAGGCTCCATGCTGGCAACAGTGAGCCCAGCACAGGGCTCAAACCCACAAACCGTGACATCATGACCTGAACCAAAATCAAGAGTCAGATGCTAAAGTAACTGAGCCACCCAGCTGCCCCCAAACAAAACTTTTTAAAAAGGGAATGATTTTTGGGCACCTGGGTGGCTCAGTCGGTTAAGCATCCAACTTCGTCTCAGGTCATCATCTCATGGTTCATGGGTTCGAGCCCCGCATCGGGCTCTGTGCTGACAGCTCAGAGCCTGGAACCTGTTTTGGATTCTGTGTCTCCCTCTCTCTCTGCCCCTCCTCTGCTCACACTGTCTCTCTCTCTCTCACAAATAAATAAATGTTAAAAAAAATTTTTTTTTAAAAAGGGAATGATTTCCTAATGTGGGGAACAGAAAACACACACACACAACCCCCTAAACCCAAACCCAATACATCTTGAAGAACAATTTTCTGATTGCAAATGGACTATCAGTCCATAATTTTCTATGCAAAAGGTAAGAAGCAATGAGAAAACAAAAGAATATCTATTAGAGTAGACATGGTTTTCTGTGACACTCTTACCAGTTCTCCCTCAGGACCACCAAAATCCAAATACAGATTTCTGATGCCATCATCAGCAGACATTTTCAGCCTTTCAAAGGGGTAGCGGTACAGTATGCTGCTGGAACCTCCATTTTCCTTGGAGACAGTGAACCCATTTTCATAGTGGACAGTGAGTCTTACCTCTTGGCCATTTAATGTGCAGCCTGTTGAAGACAAGCAAAAGCCATCATTAATAAAGTTACTGCTTCAGTTATTGAGTGGAAAAGAATTCTTCTTGACTGCAAAAAAAAGGAAAAAGAATCTTCTTTTGAGAATGTGCAATACCTAACCTACTTGGAACTCCTTCAAGTAAATCTTTTTCTGGCCATAACTCTCCACGACATCTGATTTGATTCAGTTTAATTCAGTGAGAGTATCAATTAAACACCTGTGCTGGAAGTAGGCTGTGTGAGGTACCGGAGAAGTAACAGGCATGGTCCCTGCTCTCCAGGACTTCATAAATGAAAGGCATAAACATGAAATCCCTAACCACATGAGGTAGAATAGATAGAACACGACTAACAATAGAATGAATAAGGCCAAAGTCAAGGAAATGTTTCCTGGAGGAGATGGCACTTCAGATAGGCCCTAAAGAATAGGTCAAACTGCTTAGGCAGTGAAGTATGGGAAGGTTTCAAGTATGGGAAGGTTTCTACCAAAGGAGAAAAGGCAGAAATGCCTTTCAGTGGCAGTAACATGGTTTGGTTGGTATCTAGGAAGAGGACAAAGATAGTGTTTATTATCAAAGGCAAAGGCTATAGTTGGCAAAAGTCATACAGTCGGACCTATCAAAGATAAAATTCAAAGGGTTGATCTGAATTGACAGGACAAAAAAAATTTTGGTCATCAAGATTGGCAAATAAATGTCTTCTCTCAACACTGGTAAAGTTTCTGTTCCGTTAACACCTGAGCACAGTTTTGTTGTTAGTGCAGTGTTGTTGGTGCTACAAGTATGAGGCCCTCTGAGACCTGGGAATTCACATAGCAGTTTGTCAGTTCAAGTCCCGAGTCAGACTCCGCACTGACGGTACAGAGCTTGCTTGGGATTCTCTGTGTCCCTCTCTCTCTGCCCCTCCCCTGCTCTCTCTCTCAAAATAAATCAACTAAGAAAAATAATCTCTGGAGGTAGAACTTGGGCATCAGTATTGTTAAAAAAACTCTCCTGGGGGCACCTGGGAGGCTCAATGGGTTAAGCATCTGATTCTTGATTTTGGCTCGGGTCATGATCTCTTGGGTTCTTGATATCAGGTCCTGCTTTGGGCTCTGCGCTGACAGCATGGAACCTGCTTGAGATTCTCTCTCACCCTCTCTCTCTGCCCCTTTCCCACTTGCACATGTTCTCTCTCTCAAAATAAATAAATAAACTTAAAAAAAAGCACAACTCTCCAGGCTATTCCACTGTGCACAGAGCATTAATACTGTTTTTTGGGCACAATTCCTGATGATTAGGCTAACCTTATTTAAATAAGTAAATATAAGACATTGGGATTGGGACAAGAGGGCCAGTAATACTCCATTATTCTCAGTCCTAGACTTCACAGAAAATCCTCAAACTAAAATTCTAATGTTTCTTCTAGCTTCTCGGTGAATATTACATTGTAAAATTCTTTAAAGCGATGGTTGTGGTGATGAGGTTAACTCATGGCTCCTTAGGCAAAAAAATAAAAATTACTGTTTTTTCCCATTATACAACTATGATATAACTTTAAAAAGTGAGACATAAAAGTAGCCTATTATTGCACTTGGAGTTAGGTATGGAATAAAAGCCAGGGATGTCAGGTGTATAAGACAGTATCTTCCTCAACAGCTAGGATGTGGATGTACACACCCACCCATCCTCTCCTCTCTCTGTCCGTTTGTCCCTCTTCCAGGGACAAGGCCAATCCCTCCATCTGTGCTTTGGATCCCATCCATTCCCACCTTCTCAGAAACTGTCCAAGGTTGATTATTCCTTCTTCCTCTGCATTTTCAACATTTCCCTTTAAACTAGATCTCTCCCATTAACCTTTTTAAAACTTCAGGTTTCTCTCATTATTGGAAGAAATGCCATCACTTGACTCCTTACCTTCCTCTTTCTCTCTCTCTTTTTAAAAGATTTTCTTTTTAAGTAATCTCTACACCCAGTGTGGGGCTTGAATTCACAACCCCAAGATCAAGAGTTGCATGCTTCATGGACTGAGCCAACCAGGTGCCCCTTGTTCCTTTCTTATAGCTATTTGGTCAAAGGCATGAAGTAGGTCTTACTTATTTTTATTTCTCTCATTACAAAACATAGAACTTTGTAATTAATAAAACAGTAAATATTTGTTGATTTAGTGAATTAAGAGAAACTGATACTGTATATGTCCCCCAGGAGTTTAATCTGGGCATAAGAATGAGTCATTGAGAGGGGGAAATTCAGGGGCTTAAGGCACTGGTTTTGGAGTCAGAAGAGACCCAATTCAAGCCCTACCTACATTAACCCCAGTTCTTCATCTTTTTTAAGTTTATTTTGAGAGAGAGCATGTGCACAAGTAGGGAAGGGTCAAAAAGAGAGACAGGGAGGCAGAGAGAGAATCCCAAGCAGGCTCCACACGGTCGGCACAGAGCCTAATGCGGAGCTCGAACCCACGAACTGTGAGATCTTGACCTGAGCTGAAATCAAGAGTCAAAGGCTTAACCGCTTAACCAACTGAGCCACCCAGGCACCCCTCCAGTTCCTTCATCTTAAAAATGGAGGTGATAAAACTTGCCTTAGAAGGGTGTGTGTTAGGGTTACAGGAAACATGCATTCCACTCATGACTTCTAACAACTCTGATATGTACTCACTATTCTTTCTGCTTCTCATTATTCAAAGGCATTATTCTTTCTGCTTCTCATTATTCAAAGGCATGGGCTATGCCTACCGTATCCATTTTAGTATAGCCAGTAAAAGCAGAGTATATACTCAATCAGTATTTACCCAGTAGATGAATAAAAAGGGATCCAAGACGATTTTATAAAACTGAGAACATGGATAAAGCAAACTCTTTGGTCATATGTCCTAACAATATAAATACTTTAAAATGCTCATTTTTTGGGGGCGCCTGGGTGGCTCAGTCGGTTGAGCGTTTGACTTCGGGTCAGGTCATGATCTCATGGTTTGTGAATTTGAGCCCCACATCAGGCTCTCTGCTGTCAGCATGGAGCCTGCTTTGGATCCTCTGTCCCCCTCTGTCTGTTCTATCTGCTCTCTATTTATTTAAAAATAAATAAAACATTTTTTATGCTCATTTTTCTTCTCCTCTTGCAGATTTTCTACATATTTACTAATGCAACTCTTCCCATGTCTACTACTTCTTAGTAGTAGTTCTTGTTTGATTTAAAAATTTTAATAAGCTTAGGTAATTGGTATGATGAAATTAGCCTTTAAAAGCATACTTCTTAAAGCGCAAACAATTATACACATATATGTATTTTCCTATTTTGAATTCCTGTGGAATTCACAGGATGGAAAATGATAAAGCTTAATGCACCCGAGGGAAATAACTGTGTGCTCTGCCTAGTGATCCTGAAGTTCACATGTGCTAGAAGGAGAAAGTCTTTGTGTATCAGAAGGATTACTGGTCAATTCTACTGTAATCTAATCAAGGTTTAAAGCTAAATGAACATTATGAAGTTCATGTATTGCATTCACTAGTAAAATCTCATAGGTAGTCCCTAACATTTTCCTAAATGAGTAAACTATATAATACATAAATAAATAAAACATAATGAAACACACGAGACAAAGAAACAGAACTTAAATGATTTCTTCTTGTCAACTTCCTTTCTTTAGGCCACAGATATCTGAATATGTAGTACAATGTGCCATAATTATAATTTTAAATAAACCTTTCTGAATCTCCCAACAATTTAACATCAAGGGGTAACGTGCATCTGAAGGACATGCTGGCTTACGTATGTATGTGTGTGTATACGTGAAGGTGGATGTGCACGGTAAGCATACACATATTAAGACATAACAGATCAAGTGTGTGCATGCACGCACATACAAAAACACATCTGAAAGGAATTCGGGCTCTCATCAAAGCAGTTCACCTTCAGCCAGTTTAATATATCTGACAGAGCTCTAAATACAGTAACGAACAAGTACGTTTGTTGACCTGAATTGTGGAAATGAAAGTATTACCAAGGTAAGATTAAAATACAGCTGTGAATGAGAATAAAAAAGTTCCAGATTACCAAAAAATGTTTCTTTTGTCTATTTTAAAGTATAAGGACCCAACCAGTCCTTATTCTCTCTCCCCAAGCCATCTGCATTTAAACAACTGTGAGCCAGGGACTGACAGATTTTTATTTCCTGCCACAAGTGTAGCTGTCAGACACAAAACAACATGAAACTAAAAAAAATGTTAAAAATCCAAGTTGCATTCTTTGTTTTGGGAAACATATCTCTCTGGATCCTTGAAGAGGATATGGTGATCCCAGATGCCAGTCAAGGGCCTAAAGAGTGTTCTTGGGCTCCCCAAAGGAACACGGGGCATTGTAGACCTTCACACTGAGGACACAACCCAGAAAGCACATTCTGTGGCCAAGACAAAAACCAGAGTCCTGCAGCCCTTGAGGTGGTGACTAACATCTCCAAAGAGAAAATGGGCAGGAGACAGACAAGTGAGAAAGACAATGTGGATATGGTAGCCTTGGTCAAAATCCAATGTGTGGTCTTACTAGTCATTACTTGAATCATCATTGTGGTTGTGAGGAAAGTACCGAGCAGGTCCTAAAGAGTTGAAGAATTAGGTCATTTTGACAACACTTAAAAAACTGTCGCTGTGCCAGTTTTAGAAGATGACCCACAGAAATGCTGCCTATGCAAATTCTAAAGCCATGGAGATCCCTCACTTTCCAAAAGCAATGGAAAGAAAGATAAGTATCACAAGACATTCTGCTCTTCACACATTTTCTCTTTCTAAAAAATCCTATAAAGCTATGTTTATAGAATAAAATGCATAGAGAAGAGGGGCAAAATCAAATAAACTGACTTTGCAGTCAAGATAATCAAAGTAATTCAAACCCTATTAGAAACTCAAACATTTTGACTATTCTTTGTTCTTGCTAAAATGGAAAGTAATCTGGAAATATCTATACAGATGTATATATGTACATACACACAAATATATACAAATGAAACCATAAGGGTGCCTAGGTGGCTCAGTCAGTCAAGCATCCAACTTTGGCTTAGGTCGTGATCTCACAGTTTGTTAAGTTTGAGCCCCACATCAGGGTCTCTGCTAATCAGTGCAGAACCTGCTTTGGATCCTCTGTCTCCCTCTCTCTCTGCCCCTCCCTCGTTTTCTCTCTCTCTCTCTCTCTTTCTGTCAAAAACAACATTAAAAAAAAGAAACCATATAGACTAGCCACAAGAGGGCGTTTCAACAATGAAAAGACACCACCAGGCTTCTTTCCTTTAGATGCTTATTTCAGTAAGTGCTGAGCACACACTTTCAAACTTTTGAAGACAAATTCCTACTCAAAATTCCTCATTTTTCTACAGCCATAAGCCTTGCCAGATGCTTATATTTTAAGGATGTCTATCCATATCTTAGACACCAAATCTTCTGAAATAGAGGGTTAGTGCATCTAGTACTTCATTAATGAATCTTTATACTATCACATACAGATTAATATGAGGAACAGCAAAACTGCCATGTTGTACATAGGGTGTTATGAATGAGCCACGTACAAGGCTACTACTGAAACAGAAAAACCAGGTTTCTTTCTATCATGATAATTTTAAGCTGCCATATTTTGGAATATTTTTAAGTCTGGCACATATGTTAATAGTTTTTACTTTAAAATAAAGTATAACAGTTCCATTTAACTACTGCTAGAAGTGATACATCAGGATCTATACCTAGAGAGACTTCCTTAATTAGTTCAGCAGCAGCATGACAACCCTGAACGAGTATCCTGGTCCAGGTTGACAGATCCCGATGTGTCTCCACTCTGAAGAGATGCATCTCAATGCCCTGCCGAGAGCCCGTCCGAGTAGCAAATGTAAGGTCAGATCCAAGTGAGGGTGATCGACATCCAGAGCCAGAATGAACCAACCTAGGATCACAAAAAGGGCAAAGATCAAAAAGTAATTAATGTATCGTTACAGGAACATGTCAGCAATTTATACTGAAAAATAAGCAAAAAATTATAAAAGCCCTCAGCAGTTATTGGAAAAGTATATTTCAAAACAATATTATATAGTCTTTGAAGTATATACTATTCTGTTTTCCCATAAAATCACCCCTATTGTCACAGGCACAACACTGGGCTGGATGGGCTAATGCCCAATTTTCCACTGGCTTTTTTATGCTCTCAAAAGGCTATACATACCAAAAAAAAAAAAAAAAGATTCAGTTTTGGTTAGGAAGTGTTAAGCCCCCACACATGCACAGCCTCCCCATTACCATCACTCACTTGACGGTCATTTTTTTTTTTAAACCAAGAATGAACCTACACTAACACATCATAATCATCCAAAGTCCACAGTTTACTTTAGGGGTGACTCTTGGTGTTGTACATTCTATAGGTTTGGACAAATGTGTAATGACATATATCCATCATTATAATATGCAGAGTATTTTCAATGCTCTAAAAATCCTCTGTGCTATGCCTATTCATCCACCTCTCCTCCTGGCAATCACTTATCTGTATACATTTTACCCTCTTTTCTTAGTTGCATTAGCAACTAAGCATTGTTGGTATGATGTTGAAAAGGAGTGGCAAGAGGGGACAGGACATCCTTGCCATGTTCCTGACCTTAGTGGGAAAACTTCCTGTTTCTTCCCATTAAGTATGATGTTAGCAATAGATTTTTTGTAGATAGTCTTTATCAAGTTGAGAATGTTCCTCTCTATTCCTAGTTTACTTTTTTTATTATGAATGGGTGTTGGATTTTGTCAAATGCCTTTTCTGCATCTCTTGATAGAGTCATATGATTTTTCTTATTTACCTTGTTGATATGATGGATTACTTTAATTGACTTTCGAATAATGAACCAGTCTTGCATATGTGGGATAAATTCCATTTGGTCATGGTGTATAATTTTTTTTATACTTTTTTTAATTCATTTTGCTAATATTTTGTTGAGGACTTTTGCATTTATGTTCATGAGAGATACTGGTCTACAGTTTTCTTATAATGTCTTTGTCTGGTGTTGATATTACGGTAATGTGAGCCTCACAGAATGAGTTAGGAAGTATTCCCTCTGCTTCTATACTCGGAAACGGATTGTAGGGAATTTTTTTTTATATTTATTTATTTTAGGAAGGCGCATAAGTGGGGGAGGGGCAGATGGGGGGGACAGAGCATCTGAAGCAGGCTCTGCACTGACAGGCTGACAGCAGTGAGCCCGATGTGGGGCTCGAACTCACAAACTGCAAGATCATGACCTGAGCTGAAGTCAGGACACTCAACCGACTGAGCCACCCATGTGCCCTGGAATTTCTTTCTTAAATGTTTGGTAGAATTTATCAATGAACCCATGTAGGCTTGGTGCTTTCTGTTTGGAAGACCCTACACTTTTCACAAATATTAATTAAAAATGGATGTTAGATCTAAATGTGAAATGTAAAAGTATAAAATTTCCAGAAGACATTAAAAGAGAAAATCTAGGTGATCTAAAAAGATACAACACCAGGGGCGCCTGGGTGGCTCAGTTGGTTGAGCGTCCGACTTCGGCTCAGGTCATGATCTCACGATTCATGATTTTGAGCCCTGCGTTGGGCTCTGTGCTGACAGCTTGGACCCTGGAGCCTGCTTCGGATTCTGTGTCTCCCTCTCTCTCTTCCTCTCTCTCTCTCAAAATGAATAAACATTAAAAAAAAAAAAAAAAAAAAAACTTTAAAAGATACAACACCAAAAACATGATCCACAAAAGAAAAAAGGTGTTAAGTTTGAATTCATAAATTAAAAACTGCTGCTCTTTGAAAGACACTGCTAAAAGAATGAAAAGACAAGCCAGAGTAGGAAAAA
Source organism: Panthera uncia (assembly GCF_023721935.1). Lineage (NCBI taxonomy): Eukaryota > Metazoa > Chordata > Mammalia > Carnivora > Felidae > Panthera > Panthera uncia. Next base: position 8,986,821 of record NW_026057589.1, on the reverse strand, counting down.
ATATATGGAAAACAAATACCCGATAAAGGACTAATATCCACAATAAACAATGAACTCTTAAATTTCAACAATAAGAAAACAAAAAAACCCAGTTGAAAAATGGGCAAAAGAGTCACTTCTTAGTATATATCCAAAAGAAGTGAAATCAGATTCCTGAGATATTTTACATCTATGTTCACTGCAACATTATCCACAATAGCCAAGAGGTGGAAGCAACTTAAATGTCTACTGAAAGATGAATGACTGAAGAAAAATGTGGCATTTACATACAATAGATTATTATTCAGCCTTAAGAAGAAGGAAATCCTGTCATATACCATAACACACAAGAACCTTTTAGATATTATACTAAGTGAAATAAGCTAGTCACAAAAAGACGAATACTGCCTGACTCTACTTACATTAGGTATCTAAAGGGGTACAACTCAGAAACAAAGTAGAATGGTGAGTTGAAGCCAGTAAGTCGTATCAACTACTGTGCATCTCAAGGGTTTCAATGAAATGCTTACGTGAACATTTCTTCATCTAACTCCTGGTTGACTAGAGCAGGGACCATTATTTCTGATAAATGTTGTGCCTGGGGACTTTGAACTTCAGTCTGTTCAGAGAGCGTATATTTTTTAGGCTGTGCACATTATGATAAGAATGAGACATAATTAATTTCTGTTCCTAAAGTAAATAGCCAGTGAAAACTGAGTTTCTAAATTTCGAAGCTACTCGACTATAACTCTTGCCTTCCATTCACTTGAAATGTGATACTGTTCCATTATATTAAAAAAACAAAAAATGATGTGCCATCTTTTTACTTAATTTTTTGCTTGTTTTTATTTTTATTATTTTTTTAAATGTTTACTTATTTACTTTTGAAAGAGAGAGAGAGAGAGAGCACAGCAGGGGAGGGACAGAGACAGAGAGGGAGACATAGAATCCAAAGCAGGCTCCAGGCTCTGAGCTGTCAGCACAGAGCCCGACGTGGGGCTCGAACCTATGAACCATGAGATCGTGACCTGAGCCAAAGTTGGACGCTTAACTGACTGAGTCACCCAGACACACCTTTTTGTTTGTTTTTAAATGTTTATTTCTTTTTGAGAGAGAGTGTGAGGGGGGGGGGTGGGGGGGGGGGGGGGGGGGGGGGGGGGGGGAGAGAGAAAGGGAGACAGAGGATCCAAAGTAAGCTCTGTGCTGATAGTAATGTGGGGCTTGAACTCACCAACCATGTGATCATGACCTGAGTTGAAGCTGGATGCTTAACCAACTGAGCCACCTAGCTGCCCCCTTCTTTTTGCTTTAAAAAGTGAGTTCAAACTCATTTGTGGGGGGCTAGGTAGTGATGCTCTTGAAATACTTTTGGATGTAACAAAATGAGAGTCTGAACTAATGTTTTGGGGAGAAGGTTCAAATCAAGTATGAGACAGCAATGAAACAAAGTACAGAAGAGAAAATACTGAGAAACAATTAGCAAAAAAACCCAGAGTTTCTATCATACATTGTATATACTCTGTCCCATACTTTTTTTTTTTTAATGTTTATTTTTGAAAGAGAGACAGACCGCAAGTGGGGAGGGGCAGAGAGAGAGGGAGACAAAGAATCCAAAGCAGGCCTCAGGCTCTGAGCTGTCAGTACAGAGCCTGACGTGGGGCTTGAACCCATGAACAGTGAGATCACGACCTGAGCTGAAGTCGGACACAACCGATTGAGCCACCCTGGCGCCCCCCCATGAGATTTCTTAAGAACAGAGTTTCAAGGACAAAGACATGTAACATTCATGAACTAAAAACTATTTTTAGATACAAGGGAAACAGCAGAATATTGTCTAAGAAAGTACTGAGTGTTAACAAAATATATTTTAAAAATCCCTTCAACTAACAGTGAAAAACTTCCCACGAAGAAAAAATCTCAAGCCCAGATGGCATTGCTGGTAAATTCTACCAAATATTAAAAAAAAAAAAAAAAAAGAATTAATGCCAATCTTTATGAACTCTTCAAAAAAAAAAAAAAAGACAAAGGAGCACTTCCCATCTCATTCTATGAAGCCAGTAGTACTCCAATACCACTCAAATATCCTCATTAAAATACTAGCAAATTCAATCTAGCATAACCAAATAAGATCTATCCTGTAAGTGCAAGGTTGGTTTAACACCTGAAAAGCAATATGGTAATATACCATATAAACAGATAAAGGACAAACCCACATGATCATTGTTATTAGACATGGAAAAAGCATTTGACAAACCCCAAACCCTTTCATGAAGAAAATACCCCAAAAACATGGAAGAGAATTTCTTCAACCTGATAAAGGGCATCTATGAAAAACCCATAGCTAACATCACACTTAACGGTAAAAGACTAAATGCTTTCCCATTAAGATTGGGAAACAAAGATGTCTGTTTTTGCCACTTCTATTCAACATTTACTGGAGATTTTAGCCAGAGCAACGAGGCAAGAAAATGAAATAATAGGCACCCAGAATAGAAAGTAGTACAACTACCTCTTATTTGAAGATGATATGATCTTGTACATAGAAAGTCCCAAGGAATCCACTAAAAACCTATTAAGCTAATAAGTTGAACAAGAATGCAGATCAAGATATAAAAATTAATGTCTTGATTATATACACTACCACCAAACAACCTAAAAAGGAAATTTAAAAAACAATCCGAGGCGCCTGGGTGACTCAGTTGATTAAGTGTCTGACTCTTGGTTTTGGCTCAGGTCACGATCTCATGGTTAGAGTTCGAGCCCCACATTGGGCTCTGTGCCACTGTGTGGAGCCTGCTTGGGATTCATTCTCTCTCTCTCTCTCTCTCTCTCTCTCTCTCTCTCTCTTTGCCCCCCTCCCTCCCCTCACCCCCCCACCCCGGTCTCTCTCTCTCTTTCTCCCATCTGAGTACTAATCAGGTCCAACCCTGCTTAGCTTCTGAGATCAGACGAGATCAGGTGCGTTCAGGGTGGTATGGTTGTAGACTCTGTGTCTCTCTCTCAAAAATAAATAAATAAACTTAAAAATTTTTAAAAGAAAACAATCTATTTAGGAAATAAATTTAGCAAATGAAATATAAAACTTATACTCAGAAAACTACAAAGCATTGCCAGAAGAAATTAAAAACCTAAATAAATAAAAAGATACGCTGTATCACAGACTAGAAGATAATATTTTTAAGATGGCAATATTCCCTAAATTGATGAACAGATTCAATGTGATCTCTACCAAATTTCATGTCTTTTTTTTTTTGCAGAAATTAACAAGCTGATACTAACATCCAAATTAAAATGCAAGGGACTCACAATCACCAAAATAATTTTGAAAAAACAAAATTGAAGGATTCATACTTCTGATTTCAAAACTTACCACAGGTATATAACTGATAGTCCAGAAAAAAAAAAAAAAACCTTACAGTTATGATCAATTGATTTTTGCCAAGAGAGTTCAATGGAAAAAGAATAGTCTTTTCAACAAATGGTACTATGATAACTGGATATTCCCAAGCAAAAGAATGATATTTGACCACTACTTCATACTATACACAAAAATTGACTCTAAGAATTAAGTGTAAGAGTTATAAAGCTTTTAGAAGAACACAAACAAGTAAATTTTTGTAACCCTGGATTAGGGAAAGCCTTCTCAGATTAAGACACAAAAATGAGACACAACATATGAGAAGACTGAGAAATTGGACTTTATCAAAATTAAAAGTTTTTCTGCTTCAACATTTTTTTAAATGTTTATTTACTTTTGAGAGAAAGAGAGAGAGACACAGAGGCATGAGTGGGGTAAGCGCAGAGAGAGGGAGACACAGAATCTGAAGCAGGCTCCAGGCTCTGAGCTGTCAGCACAGAGCCCAATGCACGGCCTGAACTCACAAAGCGCAAGATCATGACCTGAGCCAAAGTCAGACGCTTAACCAACTGAGTCACCCAGGTGCACCAAAAGCTTTTGTGTTTCAAATGACACTATCAAGAAAGTGAAAGACAACCCACCGAATGGGAAAAACATTTGCAAGTCATATATTTAATAAGGTATTTGTCTACAGAATATATAAAGAATTCTTACAAATGAATAATAAAAAAGCAACCCAGTTAGAGGATCAAGGATTTGAATAGATATTACTCCAAATAAAATACACACATGCCAAATAAGTACATGAAAAGATGCTCAACATCATTAGCTGTTAGGGAAATGCAACTTAAAACCATGAGGATGAGCAACAATGTATCATGCTAAGCGAAATAAGTCAATCAGAGAAAGACAAATACCATATGATTCCACTCATATATGGGATTTAAGAAACAGAACGGATGAACACATGGGAAGTGGGGAGGAAGAGAAGAGAGGGAAACAAACCCCAAGAGACTCTTAAGGATGGAGAATAAACTGAGGGTTGATAGAGGGAGATGGGTGGGAGATGGGCTAGATGGGTGAACAGGCACTGTTGGGGTGCCTGAGTGGCTCAGTTGGTTAGGTGTCCAGCTTTGGCTCAGATCACGATCTCACGGTTCGTGGGTTTGAGCCCTGCATTAGGCTCTGTGCTGATGGCTCGGAGCCTGGAGCCTGCTTCGGATTCTGTGTCTCCCTCTCTCTCTGCCCCTCCCCTGCCTGCTCTCTCTCTAAAAACTAAGTAAAAACATTAAAATTTTTTTAAATAAATAAAAAATAAAAAGGGCACTTGTTGGGGTGCCTGGGTGGCTCAGTCGGTTAAGCATCCGACTTGAGCTCAGGTCATGGTCTAGCAGTCTGTGAGTTCCAGCCCCACATTGGGATCTGTACTGACAGCTCAGAGCCTGGAGCCTGCTTCAGATTCTGTGTCTCCCTCTCTCTGCCCTTAGCCCACTCACGCTTCTGTGTCTCTCTCTCTTTCTCTCAAAAGTAAATAAACACTAAAAAATAAATAAAATAAAATAAAACAAAATAAAATGACATAACATAAAAAGGGCACTTGTGATGAGCACTGGGTGTTGTATATAAGTGGTCAATCACTGAATTCTACTCTAAGTGGTTTCATGTCTCACATTTAGGTCTTTAATCCATTTTGAATTTATTTTTGTGTATGGTGTAAGAAAGTGGTCCAGTTTCATTCTTCTTGTGTGTTGCTCTCCAGTTTTTCCATCACCATTTGTTGAAAAGACATTCTTTTTCCCACTGGATATTCTTTCCACCTTGTTGAAGATTAATTGGCCATATAATTGTGGGTTTATTTCTGATTTTTCTCTTCTGTTCCATTGATCTATAGGTCTACTTTTATCCCAATACCATACTGTTTTGGTTACTACAGCTTTATAATATAACTTGAAGTCCAGAACTGTGATGCCTTCAGCTTTGCTTTTCTTTTTCAAGACTGCTTTGGCTATTTGGGGTCTTTTGCAGTTCCATACATATTTTAGTATTCTTTCTTCTAGTTCTGTAAAAGATGCTGTTGATATTTTGATAGGGATTGCATTAAATGTGTAGATTATTTGAGTAGTATAGACATTTTAACAATATTTGTTCTTCCAATCCACAAGCATGGAACATCTTTCCATTTCTTGGTATCGTCTTCAATCTCTTTCATCAGTGTTTTACAGTTTTTAGAGTACAGGTCTTTGACCTTTTTGGTTAGGTTTATTCCTAGGTATCTTATTGTTTTGGTTGCAAGTGTAAATGGGACTGTTTTCTTAATTTCTCTTTCTGCTACTTCATTATTAGTATATAGAAATGCAACAGATTTCTGCACATTGATTTTGTGGACTGTGATTTTACTAAATTCGTTTATTAGTTCTAGCAGTTTTTTGGTGGAGTCTTTTGGGTTGGCTGCATAGAGTAGCACATCATCTGCAAACAGTGAAAGTTTTACATCTTCCTTACCAATTTGGATGCCTTTATTTCTTTTTGTTCTTATTGCTATGGCTAGAACTTCCAATACTATGTCAAATAAAAGTGGTGAGAATGAACATCCTTCTCTTGTTCCTGACCTTAGGGGAAAGCTTTCAGTTTTTCCCCATCGAGTATGATGTTCGCTGTGGGTTTTTCACATAAAGTCTTATTATGTTGAGGTATGTTCCCTCTAAAACTACTCTGTTGAGGGCTTTTATCATGAATGGATGTTATACTTTGTCCAGTGCTTTTTCTGCATCTACTAAAATGATCATATGGCTTTCATCCTTCCTCTTATTGACGTGATGTATCACATTGATTGACTTGCAAATGTTGAAACACCCTAGCAACCTAGGAATAAATCCCATTTGATCATGGTGAGCGATTTTTTTAAATGTATTGTTTAAGTTGGATTGCTAGTATGTTGTTGAGGATTTATCCATCTTTGTTCATCAGAGATATTGGCCTGCATTACTGTGTGTGTGTGTGTGTGTGTGTGTGTGTGTGTGGGCGTGTGTGTGTGGTGTCTTTGTTTTTTTTTTAATTTTTTTTTTAATGTTTTACCTTTGAGACAGAGAGAGACAGAGAATGAGCAGGGGAGGGGCAGAGAGAGAGGGAGACAGAGAATCCAAAGCAGGCTCCAGGCTCTAAGCTGTCAGCACAGAACCCGACACGGGGCTCGAACTCACAACCCGCGAGATCATGACCTGAGCTGAAGTCGGGCGCCCAACTGACTGAGCCACCCAGGCGCCCCTGTCTGGTTTTGATATCAGGGTGATAATGGCCTCATAGAATAAATTTGGAAGTTTTTTTTCTTCTATTTTTTGGAATAGTTTGAGAAAAACAGTTATTAACTCTTTTTTAAATGTCTGCTAGAAATCGTCCAGGAAGGCATCTGGTCTTGGACTTTTGTTTGTTGGGAGTTTTTGATTACTGATTCAGTCTCCTTGCTGGTAATTGGTCTGTTCAATTTTTCCATTTCTTCTTGCTTCAGTTTTGGTAGGTTATGTGTTTCTGGAAATTTATCCATTTCTTCTAGGTTGTCTAATTTTTTTAGCATATAGTTTTTCTTATATTCTCTTACAATTATTTGTATTGCTGTGGTGTTGGCTGTTATTTCTCCTCTTTCATTTGTGATTTTGTTTGAGTCCTTTCTCTCTTTTTATAAGTCTGGCTAGAGGTTTATCAATTTTGTTGATCTTTTTAACAAATTGCTCCTAGTTTCATCGATGTGTTCTGTTGTTTTTTGGTTTCTACATCATTTATTTCTGCTCTAATCTTTATTATTTCCTTCCTTCTGCTGATTTAAGGTTTTGTTTGTTCTTCTTTTTCTAGTTCCTCTGACTGTAAGGTTAGGTTGTTTGAGATTTTTCTTGCTATAAACCTCCCTCTTAGAACCACTTTTGCTGCATCCCAGAGATTCTGGACCATCGTGTTTTCATTTTCATTTGTCACCATGTAATTTTTTATTTCTTCTTTAATTTCCTGGCTGACCCATTCATTGTTTAGTACCATGTTATTTAACCTCCATTTGCTTGTGCTCTTTCCAGATATTTTCCTGTGGTTGTAGTTTCATAGCAGTGTGATCAGAAAAGATTCATGGTATGACTGTGATTTTTTTAATTTGTTGAGACTTGTTTTGTGGCCTAATATGCGATCTAATCTGGAAAATGGTCTATGTGTACTTGAAAATAATGTGTATTCTGTTGTTTTAGGATGAAATGTTCCAAATATAAATGTTACATCGATCTGGTCCAGTATATCATTCAAAGTCACTGTTTCCTTATTGATTTTCTGTTTGGATGATCTGTCCATTGATATAAGTAGGGTATTAAAGCTCCCTACTATTACAGTGTTACTGTTGATTAGTTCTTTATGTTTGTTATTAACTATTTTATGTGTTTGCATGCTTCCATGTTGGGTGCATAAATATTTACAACTGTTATTTCTTCTTGTTGGATTGTCCTCTTTATTATTACATAGCATATAATAAAATACTTTGTTATATACTTTGTTAATATACTGACAGACTTGTCTCTTGCTACAATCTTTGTTTTAAAGTCTATTTCATCCAACATAAGTATTGCTACCCTGGCTTTATTTTGACGTCCATTTGCTCAACAAGTGTTTCTCCAACCTGTCACTTTTAATCTGTAGATATCTTTAGGTCTGAAATGAGTCTCTTGTAGGCAGCATATAGATGGGTCTTGTTTTTTTTTTACTTATTCTGTCATCCTATGTTTTTGGAATGAGGCATTTAGCCCCTTTACATTCAAAGTAAAGTGGGTGATGGGCATTGAGAAGGGCACCTGTTGGGATAAGCACTGGGTGTTATATGGAACCCAATTTGACAATAAATTCTATATTAAAAAAAACAAAGTAATAATTGATAGATATGTATTTACTGCCATTTTGTCACCTGTTTTGTGGTTGTTCTGATAGTTTTTCCCTGATCTTTTCTTCTCTTGCTCTCTTTCATGGTTTGCTGGCTTTCTTCGGTGATATACTTGGATTTCTTTCTCTTTATTCTTTACATATCAATTACTGGTTTTTGATTTGTGGTTACCATTCAATTTGTATATGATATCTTTTGTATATAGCAGTCTATATTAAGTTGATTGTCACTTAAGCTTGACCACACTCTTGACTCCCACTGCAATGTGTTAGGTATATGGTGACATATTTTTTACATCTTTTATTTTGTGAATGCCTTGACTGATTTTTATGGATATACCTATTTTTACTGCTTTTGTGTTTCTTACTTTTCATACTCATAGTCTTTCCTTTCCTCTCAAAGAATCCCCTTTAACATTTCTTGAGGGCTGGTTTAGTGGTCATGACCTCCTTTAGTTTTTGTTTGTCTGAGAAACTGTTTATCTCTCCTTCTATTCTGAATGATAGCCTTCCTGGATAGAGTATCGTGGCTGCAGATTTTTCCCTTTCAGGACTTTGAATATATCATGCCACTCCTTTCTAGCTAGCAAAGTTTCTGCTGAAAAATGGGGTGTCCCCTAGTATGTAACTATCTTCTTTTCTCTTATTGCTTTAAAATTTTTTTTCTTTATCATTACTTTTTGCCACTTTAATTACTATGTGTTTTGCGTGAACCTCATTGGGTTGATTTTGTTGGGGGATCTCTGTGGCTCCTGGATCTCGATATCTGTTTCCTTCCCCAGGTCTGGGAAGTTTTTAGCTATTATTTATTCAAATAAATTTTCTGCACCTTTTTCTTTCTCTTCTTCTGGGATCACTATGATGTGAATGCTATTGTGCTTGATGGAATCACTGAATTCCCTAAGTCTATTCTCATTTTACATAATCTTTTTTTTTTCTCTAACCTGCTCAACTTGATTACATTCATTACTCTGTCTTCACGGTCATTCATTTGTTCCTCTGCTTCCTCTAGCTTGCTGTTTATTCCATCTAATGAATTTTCATTTCACTTATTGTGTTCTTCAACTCTGGTTCTTTTTTAGCTCTTTGTTAATGGTCTCACTCATGTCCTCCACTCTTTTCTCAAGTCCATTGTCTATCTTTATGACCATTACCTTAAATTCTCTATCAGGCATATTATTGATCTCCATTTCATTTAACTGTCTTGCTGTGATTTTGTCCTGTTCTTTCATTGGGGATATAATCCTCAGTCTCATTTTTTTTTTTTTAATGTTTATTCATTTTTGAGAGACAGAGACAGAGTGTGAGCAGGGGAGGGGTAGAGAGAGAGAGGGAAACACAGAATCTGAAGCAGGCTCCAGGTTCTGAGCTGTAGCAAAGAGCCTGATGCAGGGCTCCAACCCATGAACCATGAGATCATGACCTGAGCCGAAGTCAGATGCTTAACCGACTGAGCCACCCAGGTGCCCCCCTAAGTCTTCTCATTTTGTCTAACTCTCTGGGTCTGTTTCTCTGTGTTAGAAAAGCCAGAGATGCTCTTCAAAGTAGTGGGTGGGGCATGTACATTTAAGAAGGTGGCACCAGTCCTCTTCTACAGGGGATGTGCAGCCATTGAGGACACTGGGGCCAGTGGGGACCACCTCAAGCCTGTGTGGTTGGAGGATTAAGGTTTAACAAGGTGCATGCAACCTCCCTGGAAGGTGGCCAACTGCCACCACCAGGACCAAGGCCCAATAAAATGAGCAGGTTGGGAGACATGGTGTTGAAGTTTATGCAGGTCTTCTACGGGAGGGGACCCAAAGGCAAGTGTGACAGGAAAGGGTGGATAGGTGGCTCAGTCAGTTGTGTCTGACTCTTGATTTTAGCTCAGGTCATGATCTCATGATTCAGTTCATGAGATTGAGCCCTCCATCGGACTCCATGCTAACAGTGCAGAGCTTGTTTGGGATTCTTTCTCTCCCCCTCTCTCTCCCTGCCTCTCTGCGGCTCACACTCTCTCTCCCTCTCAAAAAATAAGTAAATTTTATTAAAAAAGAAAAGGGTGGATCCACCGAAGCACACGGTGAAGGGGTGGCTTGTTATAAGTAAGTTAGGTAGTGAGTAGTGATGGCCGTGTGTTTATGCTGAGGGGCAGGGGAGGGAAATGGAGAAATGGCACCTTTAAGCTCCTTTGTTCCTGGAGGGGGTCTCTCTGCAATCCCTGCCTCTCTGGGACCTGCTTTGAGATAAGTAAATTACTCTCCCTCCCATATGACCCAGGTGTTTTTCAAACTGCTGCTTCTACATTGGATCTCCTTGGGTGTTTCTTGTGCTGTCTCTATAAGGGTGGGGTCTCAGCTTCCTACAGCCCTTGGGGCTCTCCCAGAGCCAAGCCCACAGATTTTCAAAATTCCAGACTTTAAGCACGGCTGGTTATAAGAACTCATGAAATTTAGCCCCTCAGTTTCAAAGCCAAATGTTACGGGGATTTGCCTTTCCTGTGCAGGCTTCCTGACGTGATAGCCTGTTTCTTGCCCTTCTCTGTGCCTGTGGCTCCCTCCGTACTGCAGACAGCCAGGGTCCTTTTAGCTCCCCACCAAGTCTCTGCCCTTTCTACTCTCTTCAGTGTAGCCTCTTCTCTACCTTTAGTTGTGGGGTTTGTTCTGCAAGCCCTTGGGTCGTTTTCTGTGTTATCTACATTGATGTGTTATCTAGTTGTACCTGGGGGATGAGGTAAGCTTAGGATACTCCCACTCTGCCATCTCTCCATAAGTTGTTTTTTTCAAGTAAAAAATGGCAGTCCATGAAAAAACATAGGTACCTAAACCAGCAACTCCACCACACACTTGTTTTTCTTTGAGACAGCTATCATACTACAGTACATGGCAGAGGTGCTTTGTGAGTACTTCCCACCTCATCTTACAGAATATTAAAAATATGAATATTCAAGGGTTAAGATTAAATAAACTCATAATTTGTACTGCTCCAACAAAGGCACTTTGAGGTTAAACTGGCATTCCCCATCTCCTCCCGCAAATCTGTACAGTTTGGTGCCAAGTGCCTTGATTCATGCTAAGGCACCAGCAATTTTACCAACTCTCAGTACAAAAATCAACAGGGAAAAAAGCAAATAATATCTTAGTATTACTATGAAAACAGTTTTCAACTCACAGACCCCCTGAAGAGGGGATCCTCAGAGGTCCATGAAAATATGCTTAGAGAGCTGCCTCCCTGAGCTGGTTCCTATAGAACCAACATGCCAATTAAACATGAATTATCTCAGCAAGAGTTACGTAGGTTTCAAAATTACTCCACATATGATCCAAGTAAGATAGAGCATGGGGAAAGTGCCAGGGTGGATTCTACCACATTCAGTTTGATTGTTAATCCCATGACAGACGTTAAAAAATATAAGGTCTAGGAGAAATTTTCCTACAGGTTTTGATTATGAAATATCTGGCAGAGGAAATCTAATTCAAACCAGCTGCGGACTCTTGCTGAGCAGCAGTTGGTTAGAACATACTGCCAAAAGGCCCCCTTTAGTGGGGAGGCCAGATGAGCTCATGCAAAGGCATTTTAGCAGCTTTTGTCCCCTAAGTCCCATAAGCACAACACCACTTCAATTTTCCACACTGCAAAGTAGCCACACTTTCTTTGGATCTTTTTCTCTTTCAGTCAAAGATCAAAGTTTATAGGAAAAGACTACAAAATGCACATCCTGCAAAATCCACAGCCTTTTTAAAACCATTGTGTTTTTCTACCTGTGTCATGTTTCTGACTTACTCTCTAGAAATAAGTAAAATAAAATTAAATAAATTAAATAAAAATTCTCTTCATTTATCACTCTCATATTTTATTTAATTCGTCACCAATGTGAAGTAATAGCTATTAGGTACACAATACACATACACACACCTTGGTTTCTAGGAATCTGTAAATGTGCAAGCCAATAAATGATGTTAATTTATATTACTCTAGCAACATTCTTTGATTTTTAAACCACAATTAACTCTTATTAGGGACCACCTACCTTTGTGGGTAATCAAGGTCCTTGATTTCTTTTCCTTTCCTATGTCTTTATACTATCTTTTTTTCTTTGTCTCATCTACTCATAAGAACATTTTCCAAAGTATTAGAAGTAGAATTAGTGAAAGTGAATATTCAGCCCTTTCTCATTACTCATAAATCTCAAACCCTCTCTTTCCCCCCACACTAAAAAGACATAAACGTACCACTTTCTGGCCTTGCTTCTCTCTGCGGGATACCTCTTGGTCTGGTTCCAGCCTTTGGTTTCTCTCAGTGGCCAAATTCTACCCGCTCTGGGAGGCAGAGGATGATTAAGCCCCACTTAATTCTATCTTGCAGTGACTTCAACCAGTTCCACCTGGCTGACAAGGCCACATGGAAAAAATAAACCTCTCATCTGCCTGTCATCTTAGTTCCTAATCCCCTGGTACCTCCTGAACAAGGAGGAAAGAATCCCTACTGTTAAATTAATTAAACCTCTTAAGAAACAACATGTTCAGAGAACTACAGGCTCCACCCATTTAATTGATGGCCAAGTTCAATTTGCATGTCTAGGTTGATCCAAATAATACATTTTAGTTCCTTAAGTTTAACATGAAACTTTCACTACTTACACAAACTAAGTTCCTCTTTTAACAATGGAAACAAACCATTTATACATTTTACACAGAATTTCTCTTTGACAGATTTTCACTCAATAAATAATAATAATTATAATTAAAGCAGCTAACATTGACTTGAGCATTTACAATGTGTCAGGTACCATTGTAGGCATTTTACAAGTATTAACTCATCTAATACTCACACCCACCCTATCTCATTAGGATTCACTTAATAAATTAAAATTCTACAGCACAAAAAGGTTAAGTAACATGCTGCCAATTACCCACTATACATGGCAGAATAAGGACTCAAACTCAATTTATTAAGGATTGGTCTTAGTCTCTTCTATTACATCTTTGGATTTTGGGGGCGGGGGGAGGAGTTGTTTTAATTATAATAGCTTTACTGAGATATAATTAATGGCTTTCAGCATTTTCAGAATTGTGCAGTCATCGCCACACTCAAGTTTTAGCACATTTTCGTTACCCCAAAAAGAAGTCCTATACCCATTAGCCATCACTTCCTATTTCTCCCAACCCCTGCCCCTTCCCAGGTAATGAATAATCAACTTTCTGTTTCTATAGATTTGCCTATTTGGGCCATTTCACATAAACTAAGTCATGAAATATGTGGTCTTTTGTGTCTGGCTACTTAGCATGTTTTCGAGGTTCATCCACATTGCAGTGTATTCTTTTTTACTGATGAATAATATTTCATTGTATTGATATACCACGTTTGTTTACCACTTGGCAGACACTTGGGTCATTTTCATTGTTTGGGTGGTATGTATAATGCTGTTATGAACATTCCTGTATAAGTTTTTGAGTGGACATAAGTTTTCATTCCTTTTGGTGACTCAATGTTTAGCCTTGCGAGGAACTGTCAGACTGTTTTCTACATCAATTGCACCATTTTACAATCCCATCAGCAGCGTATATGGGTTCCATTTTCTCCACAGCCTGGTCTACACTTGTTTTATAATTATAGCCATCTTGTGGGTAGGAAGTGGTATCTCAATGTAGTTTCAATTTGCATTTCCCTCATGTTGAGCATCTTTTCATGTGCTTATTGCCCATTTGAATATTTTCTTTGGACAAATGTCTATTCAGATCCTTTCCCTATTTTTAATTGGTAATTTACATTTTTATTATTGAGTTGTAACCGTCCTTTTATTTTCTAGATACAAGTCCCAAATTAGATGATTTACAAATATTTCCCCCCATTCTGTGGGTTTTTTCACTTTCTGGATGGTGACATTTGAAGCACAAAAGTTTTTAATTTTAATTAAGACCAATTTATTTTTTCTCTTGTTCCTTATGCTTTCGGTGTCCTATCCAAGAAAGCTCTGCCTAAACCAAGGTCATGAAGATACACTCCTGTATTTTCTCCTAAGAGTTTTAGAGTTTTAGCTCTTAAAACTTACTTATCTCTTTTCCCTATTTGCAAGTTAATGCCACACTGATAGTATACACAGAACCACCCCATTTCCTTCTGTAGTACGAAGTACTTTCGGGATCTAGGCCCTGTATGTCAATGGCCAGAACTTATCTGTTTATAGGACTGTACCTTCTAGTATTGAACTCATCTATGGGATGTCACAGATTTCTGCTCCATGCCTCCAGTGACACACAATTAGGGAAATGTGTAAGGATAAAGCTACCCTCCTTGCATTGCATGATCATAACTGAAGTAGAAGCTTCTTCCATAAAATTTAAACTTAAGAAATCTCAATAGTCATATTCATAAACTCTAAATTTTGGAAAATACAAATTTAATTGATATAATTATAACTACTGATAGGTCTACATGTTTTCATAGGATTCCTGTCAGACTCCCAATGTAACCATGACCAAGAAACTATAATTTAAGTAATAGAATTAAACTCAATTAAGATTTATTGAGGGCCCACTATATGCAAAGCATCATGGGAGTGCTGAGATGACAAAGTCATAGTTCTTGACCTCAAAAGGTTATAATTTAGTGGGGATTAAAAAAAATCTGGAGGGGGGCGGGAACAAAACCAGAGAAACTCATAAATTCAGTCTTTCTGCAGGACCCTTATGTCCTCAAGGAATTAATGAGGGTGCACCTGCCTAATTCTGAGGCTCAACAAATCTTTTATCACTATTCTGTGATCTAAGTGCTCCAGCTCTAAATTACAGAGAAATTCCTAAAAGCTATATAAAAATTATATTTTTATGAGGGGCACCTGGGTGGCTCAATCGGTTGAGCATCCGACTTCAGCTCAGGTCATGATCTCACAGTTTGTGGGTTCGAGCCCCGCATCAGGCTCTGTGCTGACAGCTTGCTCAGAGCCTGCAGCCTGCTTCAGATTCTGTGTCTCCTTCTCTCTCTCTGCCCCTCCCCCGCTCATGCTCTGTCTGTCTCTGTCTCTCAAAAATAAATAAATGTTAAAAAAATTTTTTTTAATTATATTTTTATGAAAATGGCATATATAAAAGAAATTGGCAAATTGAAGGAAATCCTATAAAACGTGCAAGTCTTCCTATAATTTAAAGAATATTCTTCTTCACATGAATCTTTGTCTACTCAAAGCAGGAACCCCATCATCCCCCTGACCCCACAACCACACTGCTCCCTGGGGGACACACCAGGGGTGACTCCATCATTTAGCTTTTTTTTTTTTTCTACCCAATACTTTTCTGTGGAGCTCCTTCTTAATGTGTAATTTTTGAGTTACTTCAAAACTGGATTATTTTTTTTAAGCCCAAATAAAGCTGAATGTGAATATGTTTTCTAGTCTCACACCAGTTTCCAGTTACATCTGAAGAAATCTTGGCCCCCAAATCTACATATCTCTATTCTTTTCCCTTCCAACTCTCCACATCTGGCATGCTAGAAACATCCTGTTGCTTCAGGTCAAATCAATGTTTATTTGCTGGCACCAAAATTGTGTGCTCTTATGCCAGAGACAGAATTGAAGAATATTTTGGCTGAGTTATGTGGTTTATCCACAGTACCACATTCTGGTTTAAATGATTTCATCACTCAGTCAAAAGGCTGCCACAATTTCAGTGGTTTTCTAGTCACAGTCAATAAAGTAAAGGAAGAAAAAAACCCTACTATTTATCTTCATGACTAAGCAAGATTTGAAGGGAGCAATTAGGAATCTGCTTCAACAACTTAAAAAAAATGCTAATGAAAGAAAACATTTATTCTGAGCTAGGAGCTGCAAAATAATAAGGTTGTGAAAGATAAGTTTTCGTCTCAACCAACTATATCTCAACCAACAACTTAAATGCTATTTTAAATAACGAAGATAATAGAATTCACCTTACATTATTTTTAGATTTAGAGTAGGATAGCTTTTTTTTTTTTTTTTGTCATTATACTTACCTTGTAGCAACAAGGGGGTAGCTATGACATGGTGATGCCCAGGCATCCCTTGTCCATGGCATACAGTCATAAAGCAGCAAATCCTTCTCAGTCACAGCCATAAGGACAGGTCTCCACTGTTGTCTTCCACCATCTAGCTTTGCCTGTTACAATGGTAAAATCCAGAAAGCAGAGCTAACTATAATGATATATAGCTGTAAAAGTCCCTTCAGTGATGGTCTAACATTGTGGGTCTCCATTTTGTTCCCTGATCCTAAGAGACTTGAGGAACAGGAAACATCCCATCGGGTTCCTTTCCACTGGCTGGGACTCTCCAATAGGAGTGTGAGGTGGACCGTGCAATCTGAAAAAAGCTCTCCCAGAGTTACAGACATTATCTAGTGATAGGACTCTGTTTTTACAGAGTTGCCCATTATATTTTAGGAAGTTTCTGTTTCTGTTTTAAATGTACCATTGCATTTACGTACATAAAGTTCAGTTAACTCTGTGAGGGCTTAAAAATGTAGGAAAACAACTACTCTTTATCCATACTGTCAAGGACCCAAAGCCAAAAAGCAAAAGACGATGCTCAAGAAAAGCCCTGGTATATCAAAAAATTTCCCCCATGAGATGAGGAACAGGGAATGCTTAATGATAGTGTTATTTTTTAACAATGATCCTTCAGCTATCACTGGTGGCTTCAAGGGATATCGAACTGATGAATCACTTATCTCTCAAAGAGTTATCTTTAAAGCTACTTCTTATTTTTTATTTCTTAATGATTTCTGAAGGTAATTTGGACATGTCAGAGCACCTTAAGAATGTATCTATAATCTGAAAAGTGGCCTGAGTGGTTCGGTTCTGTGTTATAACATCTATTACCAGAACTTTCCCCTCTTAGTTACAGTCATCAGCTAATTCCAGGAGTTGGAAATGAATTCTATCCAGGGAAATGCCTCATGTTCTTGGATGTGCTGAAAGCACAAAAGGTATGACCCAACTCTGAGATTCCAGGAAAGTACTGTAGAAATAGTTATGCTTCTCTGGACAGTGAACCCAAGCTTTCTAAGATTCTATATTTAGTCTATGGGTAACTCTGGAGGGAAAATATCAGTTCTAAAGAGGTTGTCTTGGATTCTTACATTTTTGGGTCAAGATAACCCAAAGGGATTTCTAAGTCTTTGTCTCTGAGATTGTTATGGATAATACTGCAGTAGGAAAGATATGGTAGTCTTCCCTAGGCATGGTTTTGCTTTTCACGATTTCAAAACCTACAGTCAACCATGGTCAGGAAGCAGATGATCCTCCTTCTGATGTATGGTCAGAAGGTCAATCATTGCCTAATGCTATGTCATGATGCCTACATCATTCACCTCACTTCACCTCATCACACAGGCATTTTATCATCTCACATCATCACAAAAAGGGCTAATACAGTACAATAAGATATTGTGAGAGAAAGAAACCACATTCATATAGCCTTTATTATAGTATACTGTTATAATTCTTCTTTTTCATTATTAGCTATTGTTAACCTCTTACCGTGCCTAATTTATAAATTAAATTTTATTACATGTACATAAGAATAGGAAAAAACATTATATATATTTTACATTCAGTGCTACCTGTGGTTTCAGCCATCCACTGGGGGTCCTGAAACAGATCCCCTCACTTGGGGTGCCTGGGTGGCTCAGTCTTTTAAGTGTCTGACTTTGGCTCAGGTCTGATCTCACAGTTCATGAGTTCAAGTCCCACAGCAGGCTCTGTGCTGTCAGTGTAGAGCCCACTTCAGATCCACTGTCTCCCTCTCTTTGCCCCTTCCCAGCTTGTGTGCTCTCTCTCTCTCTCTCAAAAATAAATAAACATTAACATAAAAAAAAGAAGAAATATATCCCCCATACAGAAGGGGAACTACTATAACATAAAATCTATCTTTCAAAGAGGTTAAAATGGCAACCTGACTTTTTAAAATTAACTTTTCCTCTAAGTTACAAGAGAGATTTTAAAGGCTCGATCAGAGTATATGCAGCTGGAAAACCCAAATTAAATGCATTTGTTCCCAGAGAAGATATTTTAGGCAATAAAGCAAAATCGCTATTATCATTAGAAACAATATCCACTTTTAAGATAGAACTTTTTGTTCAACTAACAACTTTTAGGGGCACCTGGGTGGCTCAGGCGGTTAAGTATCTGACTTTGGCTCAGGTCATGATCTCATGGTTTGTGAGCACGAGCCCCGCCTTGGGCTCTGTGCTGACAGCTCAGAGCTTGGAACCTGCTTTGGATTCTGTTTCTCTCTCTCTCTCTCTCTCTCTCTCTCTCTCTCAAAAAATGAATAAGCATTAAAAAAATATTTTAAAAGACCCACAATTTTTCAAAACTATTCTTTGGACCTTTGGAGTCAGTGTTTGGAGAACTTCTTTTCCCTCTTCTACTTACCATTGTAGAAAAAACAAACGTCAATTTAAGTCATTCTGTTTGCCTATTTGCCTGAAGTTATAAGGATACTATTTGCTCTCACTGGAGTCAAAATGCTGCCTGCTCTATAGACAGCATGTATTTTTGTTGTGGTAGCAGTCCAAGCAGCCTTGGGGCTCCACTATTAAGGTTTTGGCCAGAGAAAAAAGGGATACTAATGTTAGGGTTCTGGTCTGTTTGGGTTTCAGCACCCACACATACACACACCTGGCCAAACAACAGCCTTCTCCAGATTTTATTTTTTAATAAAGTTGTAGAGCACTAAAGATGAAAAACTAATGGTTACTATTCATCCCCTAAATCCTTAATCCTATAAATCAATCTTTTTGACAGGTGATGTACTTCTGTTCTTTATTTTGTTATTAGGATAGAAAACAGAGAAGAAACTAAATAAACCATTCCAGTAATGCTCATTTAAGTGTGTATGTTCTAATTTGAGTCTTTACACATTTTGAGAATGATCAGGAACAAAGCTGTGGAAACAAAGCTTTCTTTGGCTGTCTTGTCTTTTCTAATGAATACTCAAAAGCCTAAAAACTACTGGTCTTAAAGGCAAATACGTCCCCCATTTGGTGGACTTAAATAAAATTCTCTTTTAAGACTATAACCAACTAAATAAACTATCAGTCACATAAAAATCAGTATCAATGAAGAGACAGAAGTCCCTATGGAGAGAAGAGCTTATCTACTGGTTATCAACTACCCGTATTATAGGTTTTCCCTGTTTTAAACAAACTGAGTTTTTAACAATGTGAAATAACAAAACAGATAAATGAGAGACTATTTAAAGTTAAATTAATGATCCTTCCTAAATTTATCCCTGTAAAATGACTATCTTTTCTAAGTACAACTGAAACAACTTCATGTATACAAGATTTTCAATAAATATATCTCATGCCAAAAGAAATGCTTATCTATATTGAAAAGATTATATAATATAAAATTATTTTGACCATTTTCACACTCAAAGAATTAAACAATGTTCCAATTAGAAAAGTTTTGGCATTTGCTTAGTCCAACCTTTATCAGATACATAAACTCAACATAACACTTCTGAGAAATGTATCCAGTCTTGCTTGAACACCCTATACTCTGATTTGGATAACCCCCCAAAAAAGTAAAAATCAAGAGTATTTTAGAAATAGTACTTGGAATTAGTTCAGTGGTACGATTTTTCAAAGTGATTAAACTTTCTCACTTAGTATTATTTCCCAAACCTGAGCTTGTGTTCTTGGACAATATTTTATAGTTAGTGACTTCCCTGCTTTTCTTATACATATGTATAAACATACACAAAAAAATTACTGAGCATCTACAGTATACATAGCATTAGGCTAAGTTCTTTGGAAGCAGGAAAGATTTGGGGAAAAAATGTGCTCCTGTGTTCTAAGAGCTCAAAATTGATCGGAAGACTCACCACATAAATATGGCCCATAAAGTACATATTGTAATGAACTGGTGGCTTTATTTTTCTCCTTTCTACTTGTCTTTGTGTAGCATAAACTAAATTAATTTCACTTTGAAAGTCTGACAGCTCTCATGTATTGCTGGTGGGAATCTGATGGAAGGCAATTTGGCAACATTTATCAAAATTACAAATGCATATACCCTTTTTAAAACATTACGTCCGCAAATTCTTTACTACTCTTCCCTTTGAGAGGTGGAACCTTTGGGTGTAGAGTGAACTTAGTAACTCGCTGCTAATGAAAAGAAAAAAAGCAGAAGAAACTAGGTCAAAAAATGGCACTGTGGCTTCTATCTTGTTCTTTCTCTCAGATCACTCACTCTGAGGAAAACCAGGAGCTATGTCTTAAGGACACTCAGGAGGCCCTGCACCAAGGCCTCCATGGCAGATAACTGAGGCCTTCTGCCAACAGCCACGTGAATGAGTCATACTAGAAGCGGACCTGCCAACACCCCAGTCAAGCTGTCAGATGACTGCTCCCTGGCTAACAGTTTGACTGCAACGTCACAAGGGATCCCAAGCCAAAATTACCCAGTTATACCACTCCCCTATTCCTGATTTTTAGAAACTATATGAAGTAAATATTTATTTTAAAGCCACTAAGTTTTGGAGTCATTTTTCATATAGCGATAGATAATTCACACACCCTGGGACCCAGCATTTCTGGAGATTTCTTCTCCAGGTATAGAAATATCCCCTACTTTCTAAGCTCTCAATATCCAAATACAGGAACTGTTGCATCAGTTACATTTTTGGATAAATCCCTTACTAACCAAAGTTTTACTACTCACTCCTGTAAACTGAAGAACCAAATATATTCAGATAATACAGGTTCCCTTATTATCTGGTATATATGAACTTGGAAACCAAAGACCATGGATCGCATATGTATGGAAGGATAAACTACAAGGTCATTCACAGTACCATCGCCTATAATGGCAAAAGATTGTAACAAAACTGGGAGGAGTGCTTATTTAATTATGGCCACACAATAGAAAACTATACAGTTATGAGAAAGAATGCTCTCTCTGCACTGATACGGAAAGACTGCCATGATATATTAATGAAAAAAAAACAAGGTATAAAGTAGTATGCATAATATGTTGTCTTCTTTTATAGAAAAAAAGAATATGTGTTCATATTTGCTTTTATTTGCATAAAGACACTCTCAAGTGATTGTCTGGAAGGGAATGAAAGTGATTACCTCTCTAGGGGAAAAGGGTGGGAATTGGCTAGATGGGGGACAGAAAGGAAAGTAAGACTTTTCACCTATTAACTTTTTATTCTGACCTTTGAACCATGTGAATGTATTACCTTTTAAAATCATGAACATTTCTAACATGGCTGAAAGCACAGCACAATTACTACTCAATTGAGTTTTTCAATCAGCATATAAAATTTTATTTATTTATTTATTTATTTATTTATTTATTTATTTTAAATGTTTATTTATTTTTGAGAGATATTCAGACAGAATGAGAGTGGGGAAGAGGCAGAGAGAGAGGGAGACAGAGAATCCAAAGCAGGCTCCGGGCTGTCAGCACAGAGCCCGACGCGGGGCTCAAACCCACGAACTGTGAGATGATGACCTGAGCCGAAGTCGGACGCTCAATGACTGAGCCACCCAGGCGCCCCTCAGCATATAAAAATTTAGAAGCAATGAACTTATGTAACTCAACACCCAAAAAACAAATAATTCAATTAAAAAATGGAGAGAAGACATGAACAGACACTTCTCCAAAGAAGACATTCAGATTGCCAACAGACATAAAAAAGATGCTCAACATCACTCATTATCAGGACAGTGCAAATCAAAACTACAATGAGATATCACCTCATACCTTTCAGAATGGCTAAAATAAAAAACACAAGAAACAACAAGTGTTGGCAAGGATGTGGGGGAGAAAGGAACCTTCATGCACTGTTGGTGGAAATGCAAACTGGTGAAGCCACTGTGGAAAAGTATGGAGGGTCTTAAAAAAATTAAAAATAGAACTACCCCACAATCCAGTAGGATTGTAATACTACTGGGTATTTACCCAAAGAATACAAAAATACTAATTCAAAAAGATACACACACCCCTATGTTTACAGCAGCATTATTTACAATAGCCAATCTATGGAAGCAGCCCAAGTGTCCATTGACAGATAACTGATTAAAGAAGATGTGGTACAGGGGTGCCTGACTGGCTCAGTCAGTAAAGTGTACAACTCTTGATCTAGTGGTTTGAGCCCCACGCTGGGTATAGAGATTACTTAAAAATAAAATCTTAAAAAAACAGATGTTGTGTGTGTGTGTGTGTGTATATATATATATATACACACACACACACACACACACACACACACGTATACACATACATATATATACATATACATATGTACACACACACACACACACGGAATATTATTCAGCCATAAAAACAATGAAATCATGCCATTTGCAATGACATGGATGGACCCTGAGTATATTACTATGCTAGGTGAAATAAGTCAGAAAAAGACAAATACCATAGGATTTCACTCATATGTGGAATTTAAAAAATAAAACAAATAAACAAAGGGGAAAAAAAAGAGAGAGACAAATCAAGAAACACTTATTTTTTTTTTGAGGATAAAAAGTGCATTTTATTTTTTTTTGTTTTTATTTTAATTCCAGTTAGTTAACATACAGTATTATGTTTCAGGTGTAATTCAAACAATTTCATACATGACCCTTGTGCTCATTACAACCAGTGCACTCCTTAATCCTCATTACTTATTTTACCCACCTGTCCCTCACTTTCCCTCCAGTAACCATCAGTTTGTTCTCTATAGTTAAGAGTCTGTTTCTTGATTTGTCTTAGTTTTTTTCCTTTGCTTGTTTATTTTGTTTCTTAAATTCCACATGAGTGAAATTATATGGTGATTTGTCTTTCTCTAACTGGCTTATTTCACTTAGCCTTATACTCTCTAGCCCCATTCATGTCATTGTAAATGGTAAGGTTTCATTCTTTTTTATGGCTCAATAATATTCCATTGTATCTATATACCACATTTTCTACAGACATTCATCTATTGATGGATGCTTGGGCTGCTTCCATACCTTGGCTACTGTCAATAATGCTGCTATAAACATAACAGTGCATGTATACTTTTGAATTAGTGTTTTTTGTATTCTTTGGGTAAATACCCAGTAGTCTGATCATAAGGTAGTTCTATTTTTAACTTTATGAGGAACCTCCATACTGTTTTCCACAGTGGCTGCACCAGTTTGCATTCCTACCAACTGCACAAATGGTCCCCTTTCTCTCCACATCCTTGCCAACACCTGTTGTTTCCTATGTTTTTTATTTTAGCCATTTTGACAGGTGTGAGGTGTTATATCTCATTGTAGCTTTGATTTGCATTTCCCTGGTGTTGAGTGATGTTGACCATCTTTTCATGTGTCTGTTGTTGGTCTTCTTTGGAGAAACGTCTGATCATGTCTTCTCTCCATTTTTAAATTGGATTATTTGCTTTTTGGGTGTTGAGTTTTAGAAGTTCCTTTATATTTTGGATACTAACCCTTTATCGAATATGTCATTTGCAAATACCTTCTCCCATTTGGCTACTTTTTAGATTTGTTGATTGTTTACTCTGCTGTACAGAAGCTATTTTTAACTTTGTTTATTTATTTTGAGAGAGAGAGAGAGAAAGCACGCGAGCGAGCATGAACAGGGGAAGGGCAGAGAAAGAAGGAGAGAGAGAGGATCCCAAGCAGGCTCTATACTGTCAGCATGAAGCCCAATGTGGGGCTCAACCTCACCAACAGTGAGATCATGACCTAAGTTGAAATCAGCAGTCAGACACCTAACTGACTGAGCCACCCAGGTGCCCCAGTGCAGAAGCTTTTTATTTTGATATAGTCCCAAGAGTTTATTTTTCCTTTTGCTTCCCTTGCTTCAGGAGACATATTTAGAAAGGTGTTGCTATGGTCAATGTCAGAGAAATTACTGCCTGTGCTCTCTTCTAGGACTTCTATGGTTTCATGTCTCACATTTAGGTCTTTAATCCATCTTGAATTTATTTTTGTGTATGGTGTAATAAAGTAGTCCAGTTTCATTTTTTTCATGTTGCTGTCCAGTTTTCCCAGCACCATTTATTGAAAAGACATTCTCTTTCCCACTGGACATTCTTTCTGCCTTTGGTGAAGATTAATTGGCCATATAATTGTGGGTTTATTTCTGATTTTTCACTTCTGTTCCATTGATCTATAGGTCTACTTTTGTCCCAGTGCCATACTGTTTTGATGACTACAGCTTTGTAATATAACTTGAAGTCCGGAATTATGATGCCTCCAGCTTTGCTTTTCTTTTTCAAGACTGTTTTGGCTATTTGGGGTCTTTTGCAGTTCCATACATATTTTAGTTTTCTTTGTTTGAGTTCTGTGAAAAATGCTGTTGATATTTTGATAGGGATTACATTAAATGTGTAGATTGTTTGGGTAGTATAGACATTTTAACAATATTTGTTCTTCCAATCCACAAGTATGGAACGTCTTTCCATATCTTGGTGTCATCTTCAATCTTTCATCAGTGTTTTACAGTTTTCAGAGTACAGGTCCTTGACCTCTTTGGTTAGGTTTATTCCTAGGTATCTTATTACTTTGGGTGCAAGTATAAATGGGATTGTTTAGTGTATAGAAATACAATAGATTTCTATAACTTTTTTTTTAATGTTTATTTTTGAGAGCAAGAGAGAGTGAGCGACCATGAGCGGGCAGAGAGAGAGAGAGAGAGAGAGAGAAAGAGAGAGAGAGAGAGACAAAGAATCCGAAGCAGACTCCAGGCTCTGAGCTGCCCACACAGAGCTTGATGTGGGGCTCGAACTCACAAGCTGTGAGATGATGACCTGAGCCGAAGTTGGATGTCCAACTGACTGAGCCACCCAGGCTCCCCAAAATGCAACAGATTTCTGCACGTTGATTTTGCAGACTGTGATTTTACTGAATTCGCTTATTCTAGCAGTTTTTTGGTGGAGTCTTTTGTGTTTTCTACATAGAGTATCACATCATCTGCAAACAGTGACAGTTTTATTTCTTCCTTACCAATTTGGATGCCTTTATTTCTTTTTGTTGTCTTACGTCTATGGCTAGGACTTCCAGTACTATGTTGAATAAAAGTGGTGAGAGTGCACATCGTCTTGTTCCTGACCTCAGGGGGAAAGCTTTCAGTTTTTCCTCATTGAGTATGACGTTCAGTGTGGGTTTTTCAGATACAGCCTTTATCATGTTGAGGTATGTTCTTTCTAAAACTACTTTGTTGAGGGCTTTTACCATGAATGGATGTTGTACTTGTCAAGTGCTTTTTCTGCATCTACTAAAATGATCATATGGTTCTTATTCTTTCTCTTACTGATGTGATGTATCACATTGATTGATTTTCGGCAAATACTGAGTCATCTTAAAACCCCAGAATAAATCCCACTTGACTGTGGGGAATAATTTTTTTTTAATAATATTGTTGAATTTGGTTTGCTAGTATTTCATTAAGAAGTTTTGCATCTATGCTCATCAGGGATATTGGCCTGCAGTTCTCTTTTTTAATGGTGTCTTTATCTGGTTTTGGTATCAGGGTAATGCTGATCTCATAGAATGAATTTGGAAGTTTTCCTTCCTTTTCTATTTTTTGGAATAATTTAAGAAGAGTAGGTATTAATTTTCCAAGAAACAGACTCTTAACTATAGAGAACAAACTGATGGTTATCAGAAAGGAGGTAGATGGAGGTATGGGTGAAATAGGTGATGGGATTTAAAGGGTACACTTACCATGAAGAGCAGTGAGTAATGTATAGAATTGCTGAATCACCATATTGTACACCTGAAACTAATATAACACTGTATGTTAACTATACTGAAATTAAAATAAAAAACTTTAAAAAAATTTAGAAACAATGATAAACATAACTAAAATACTAAAACTTTCAAAGTCAAAAGTACTTATACCATGACTTTCATTAGTTTCTTCTCTTCTTAGTTATCCTAATTATACTTCCTCAAAATTATCACGGCGTTAATTCTGTGTTCTAATATGTTATAAATTATTATCTGAAATGTTTATAAAATTTTAGAGTCATAAGAAAAACAGATTAGTAGAGTCCAAAGTTGGTCTCTATACAATCTCCTGGGAAGCTATCAAACAAGACTGCTGGGCCCCACCAAAGATCTATCAAATCAGAACCCTGTTGAGGTGGAAGGCCAGACCTCACAAACTGTAGTTAAAACAAAACAAAAACAAAAGAACAAAATATTCCTGGGCTGATATTGACATAATCCCTGCCCCCCTGGACACACATGAGGGATTTAGGATTCAAAGTGATGAAGAAACCTTTAAAAAGATCTAAAACCAGTGAAAGCCAGAACTACCACTTGAACACTCATCTTGGAACCCTTAGTCCAGTCTTCCTTTTCCAACAACTTTTGCCCCAGCTGAAAGTGAAAGACTCAAAAGAAGGATGTACTGTAACATCATGTATACTCAGAGTCTCCCTTCCGTCAAAATGGGATTTAATCTAACTTGGATTAAGTTTTTCCTTTCCTTTTACCCAATGTCCCCTTAGGTTTTGTTTCTCCTTTTTTCATTTTGTAGTTGTGGAAGACAACTGTACATTTGTATCGAATGGCTTATAAGATAATTTGCATATTTTATGCTTTTCTCAGAACAGGGGAGTAAGCTTTCTGGCCCTGAAACTCTTGACAGTAGACTAGAACAGGGGTTGTGAAACTAGGGCCTATGGGCCAAATGAAGCCCAGTACCTGTTTCTGTAAATAAAGTTTTATTGAAACAGAGCCACACCTCTCCATTTTCATACTGTCTACTACTGTTTTCTTGCTACAACTGCAGAGTCAAGTAGTTGTGACATTGTCTGGCCCTTTGCAGAAAAATTTTGCTGATCCTACTCTAAAATCATGAAAATTACCCTCTGTCATTAAGGACAGAGATGGTAATAAGACTATCTTTTTAGTTATGTTGTAATGATGATTATCATGACAGTCAGTTCTTCTGGTGCAGGTGATAATTAGCAACAAATAACTAAATGATAGGGAGGAGAAACACAAGACCGACAAACAAAAGATCTGCAAGCTAGATATCCAGGACCTGACCGCATGATAAATATTACAGATATATGAAATGGGGGAAACACTTTGGCTCTGAATGGTGACCCAGGGGGACCCTGCCCTGCCTGTCAACCCACCTGTTCTGCCAGCCAGGCAATGTGCTTGACCTCCTTGCTGCCTCCTGCTGTACTGGTTGCACCAAGCATGGCATTGAGTTCAGCCAATACCTGTGGGAGGAGAGCCATTATGTTGGTGTGGATAGCTACGAACCAGGAGTGTGCTGTGGCTGTATCCTTGCAGCGTAGGATCAACGTGTTCCTGCTATCAGGAGAATGTAGTTCTATCAATCTGTGTGGAAAAAGAAAAAAAAAACAAACAGTAAGCTAGATCAGAAGTCATCAAACCTGCCAGAGTGCAACAAACATAACTGGAAATCTATTTTAATTTTAAATCCCAGAATAAAGATACTTTCTCTTAATTCCTTAGGGTCCAGTTCCAGAGAAAACTACATATGGAAAGATAATCATCAGAAAGACTAACTGCTGGGTCTGTTGTTTTAGTGTGTTAACGTAATGACCTAAAATGAAGGAACCTATTGTATGGCCTATAGTAAAACACCTCACTTTGCTTTAATTTCCATGTCAAAGAAATGGAAACCATGCTTGTTGAATGTCATAGGCACATTGTAAAGAAGGAATTGATATTTTTTTAAATATGCAGAAAATTCTGGTATAAGGTATTGCTTGGTAAATACATCTGACTGCCAAATAGTGAACTGAAATTTCCACCATGTGGAATAAAGAAAAGAGAAAATAACTGAAGAATATGACTCTTTATGAAAATATGAAACTGTTTTTTAGTATCTGGGTAACATTATATGATTAAATCAGCCACTGAGTCATAGTAGAAAAACAGTTAAGATATCTTCAACTCTATGACTATTACTTGTCAGTGCTCAACTGAGAACAGTCTATACTTCAAAAGTAACCTTTAGGAATTTGCTAAATTTTTTTACAAGTACATTGGTCAAATTTCTTAGAAAGCAACTTATTGAGTGCTTTCTTCTGCTTTGGTCAAAGTTTTTGCCAAGATGAGTTTTAAAAGTCAAATAAATGTTGTGCTCTAACGGGGGAACATATGTACCTTTCAAAATGGGAAAAAGAAAAAGCTCTTAGGAGTGTTCTTCTTGGTGGGTTAGAAACTGACCAACTGCTACTGACCAAGGACAGATCTTTTTATTCTTTCATCTTTCTGAAGACAGTTTTTCCTGCCTTGAAGCACTGTCACGAGATCCTACACCACCTGTCAAAGATAAGCAGTTTACATGATACTAGCATTCCTGCCTTGAAGTTTGCGCCCCTCTCTTTTGCCACATTTCTAAACCCTTTATGATTACAAGTATTTTAATTTGACACAGTTAATATGGCAAATATTCACTGTCAATTGGTCAGTCTGTCCTTTCTTATTTTTTTTTTTTAATTTTTTTTTTTTAACCTTTGTTTATTTTTGAGACAGAGAGAGACAGAGCATGAATGGGGGAGGGTCAGAGAGAGGGAGATACAGAATCTGAAACAGGCTCCAGGCTCCGAGCTGTCAGCACAGAGCCCGACGCGGGGCTCGAACTCACGGACCGCGAGATCATGACCTGAGCCGAAGTCGGACGCTTAACCGACTGAGCCACCCAGGCGCCCCTGTCCTTTCTTAAATAAACATTTATTGAGCACCTACTATATGTCAGTTAGTGTGAGACACTGACATTGGAGATACAGTGGTGAAAAAGAAAAAAAATAGTCTCTATCCTCATTGGACTTATTGTCTAATGGGGAAGGTAGAAATTACAGGTTACAAAAAGTGCTCCTATAAAGGACTGTGATTACTATGAAGTTCTTGTTTAAAGGAGGCAAGATGGTAGGGGTGAAACAGGACTGCAGGGGAGGCCCCTATACCTCTGAGGCACACTTACTGAGCTAGTGTCCTGCTTTGAAGCAGGTTTTATTTGTTTATTATTTTTTTAAATGTTTATTTATTTTTGAGAGAGAGACAGACAGACAGAGTGTGAGCGGGAGAGGAGGAGAGAGAGGGAGACACAGAATCTGAAGCAGGCTCCAGGCTCTGAGCTGTCAGCACAGAGCCCAACATGGGGCTCGAACTCACTGACCATGAGGTCATGACCCGAGCCGAAGTTGGGTGCTTAATCGCCTGAGCCACCCAGACGCCCCTGAAGCAGGTTTTAAACACATCTACCTTATATTACCTACTCACCTATCTATTCACTTGCCCTCACACTAGAGTTAGTCATCTAGTTATCAGTCTATCCATGTTTTATATGCCTTCAAAGTTCTAGGGCAATAGCCAAAAGACCAAGAAGTTCTAGAAAATAGCCACAACATAAAATAAAATCTGGGAACAATCAAAACTTCACTTAAGCCCATACTAGAAAGTTCATACTAGTCAGAAAAAAATCTTTAGATAGCAAGTCATAAGCTATTTGCTTTTATTTTACAGTTTTAATGAATTTATTTATTTGATTTCCTATCCTATAACTACATATAGTGAGAAGTAGCTTGAGACCAAAATTTAGGGGGTTTGAGTAGTAGGTTAAGTCTGGATACTAATAGGTAAGCAATGTGGAATCCTGAGGATTTTCAACAGGGGAACAACATACCAAAACAATTAAAAAATAATTTTATGAGGTATCTGTACATCCATGTTTATAGCAGCATCATTCATATAGCCAAAAGGTAAAAACAACCCAAATGTCCACCGATGGGATGGATAAACAAAATGTGGTATTATATAAACAATGGAATATTATGCAGCCTGAAAAAGGAAGGAACTTCTGACATAAGCTACCACATGGGTGAACCTTGAGGACATTGTGCTAAATGAAATATGCCAGCCACTACGGGAGAAATATTGTATGAGTGCACTTTATATGAAGTATCTATAGTAGTCAAACTCATAGAAACAAAAACCAGAAGAGTAGTTGCTAGAAGAGGGGGGGGGATAGGAAATTGTTGTCTAATTAATAGGTATAGAGTTTTAGTTTTGCAACATGAACAAGTTCTTGAGATTGTGGTACTATATATACACTTAAAATGGTTAAGATGGGAGGAGTTTGGGAGGCTCAGTCAGTTAAGCGTCCAACTCTTGATTTCAGCTCAAGTCATGATCTCGTGGTTCTTGAGTTCGAGCCCCATGTACAGCTCCGCGCTGACAGTGTGGAGCCTCCTTGGGATCCCCTCTCTCCCCTCCTCTTTCTCTGCCCCTCCCCCACTCATATTCTTTCTCTCTCAAAAATAAATAAACTTCAAAAAAATGGTTAAGATGGTAAATTTTATGGTATGTGTATTTTCCCACAATTAAAAACTGTAAAATAAATTAATCAGAAATAATCTTATGGTAGCATGTAAGATGGATTACAGTAGAGAGAGAAATGGCCTGGGGAGATTTAATTGGACCCAAGAAAATCTACACAGAGCTCACCAGGAGGACAGACTCCTAGATAGGAGGAATTCATCCATCCTAAAAGGCAGCAAAAGTAGAAAGAGGAAGATAAACAAATACCTTAGTATTCATATTGACCTTTATCTAGTACTTCATGTTATTTTATCATATTTATTATTTATTATTTTTGATGTTATTTTTCACTATATCAATTGTTGCTGTCATGGTATTTAAGGTATTTATTTATTTTTTATTAAAAAAATGTTTTTTTAATGTTTATTCATTTTTGAGAGAGAGAGAGAGAGAGCACAAGCAGGGAGGGGCAGAGAGAGGAAGACACCGAATCTGAAGCAGCCTCCAGGCTCCCAGCTGTCAGCACAGAGCCCGACATGGGGCTTGAACTCACGAACCACGAGATCATGACATGAGCCAAAGTCAGACGCTCAACCGACTGACCCACCCAGGGACCCCTTCAAGATATTTATTGTCTAAAAAACTGATTATATTCTCTAGAAGAAAAATAGCTATACATCTGTTATGGGACGAAGATTTAAAACAGTACATTATACTCAATAACAATAAACTATTACACTAAAAGGTAGAATAATTTCTATTTTAATTCTTTGGATGAGTTAATAATTGTATTATTCAGAGAAACTGCTTGTCTAATCATTAAAGTAGCCAAACTTAGAGTAAATTTACTTAATGACAAGTAGTTATCTATAAAATACAATACTAGATTATTAATGTGTGAATATAAACACAAAGCAAGGTGTTTTATATTTTCTTTATTACTTATACTAATCTTTTTATTTTTTATTTTTTATTTTTTTATTTTTGGGACAGAGAGAGACAGAGCATGAATGGGGGAGGGGCAGAGAGAGAGGGAGACACAGAATCGGAAACAGGCTCCAGGCTCCGAGCCATCAGCCCAGAGCCTGACGCGGGGCTCGAACTCACGGACCGCGAGATCGTGACCTGGCTGAAGTCGGACGCTTAACCGACTGCGCCACCCAGGCGCCCCTACTTATACTAATCTTAAAAAAAAAAAAGTATTTCCAGTATTTCTAGAACTCCCTATATACCACAGCAATTGAGCAGCACACACATTTAGTCTATTCCTTCCTGAAATCCCACTAAATACAATTAAAGGGGATTTCTGAAAAACTTAACGGACTTTTTCTTTTAGCAGGAGTAGGTTTACATAAAAAAATGAATAAGAACTATAGAGAACTCCCAAATACCCCTCTTTGCCTCTCCATAATATACCTTAATATTAACATCTTGCATTAGTAGGGTACATTTGTTACAAATGATGAGTCAATTCTGATACAATATTCCTTTAAAAAAATTTTTTTTAATGTTATTTATTTTTTGAGAGAGAGAGAGACAGAGAAACAAAGCACAAGAGGGGGAGGGGCAGAGAAAGAGGGAGATACAAAATCCGAAGCAGGCTCCAGGTTCTGAGCTGTCAGCACAGAGCCCGAGGAGAGACCTGACTTGAATTCACAGACCATGAGATCATGACCTAAACCAAAATCAGACATTCAACTGACTGGGCCACCCAGGTGCCCCTAAGAATTGTTAGTTAGGTGTCCCTCAATACAGATACAATATTAGGAACTAAAATCCCAGTTCACTCCTTGTGTTGTATATTGTGAGTTTTGACAAATGTATGGCATATCTCTACCATTACTGATAGAGAATAATTTCACTCCTCTAAAAATCCCCTTTGCTCCACCTATTGATTCCTCCATCATTCAGGCCCTGGCCCTGACTTCTGGCAACCACTAATCATTTTACCATCTCCATGGAATCACACAGTATGTTGCTTTTTCAGACTGGCTTCTTTCACTTAGCAATATGCATTTAAGGTTTCACCATGTCTCTTTTGGCATAAGGGCTTATTGTTTTTGTTTTATTGTTGAATAATATTTCAACGTCTGGATGTACCACAATTTTTTTTATCCATTCACTTACTGAAAGACTTCTTGGTTGCTTTCAAGTTTTGGCAATTATGAATAAAGTTTCTATAAACATCTGTGTGCAGGTCTTTGTGAGAACATAAGTTTTCAACTCCTTTGGGTAAATACCAAGGAGCACAACTGCTAGGTCATAGAGTAAGACTATGTTTAGCTTTGTACAAAACTGCCAACTGTCTTCCAAAGTCTCTGTACCATTTTTTATTCCTACCAACAATGAATGAGTTCCCATCGCTCTACATTTCTCTCCAGCATTTGGTACTGGTGTTTCGGATTTTATGCGTATTGTGGTATCTCCTTGTTTTAATTTGCAATTCCCTGATCACATAGGAAGTTGAGCACCTTTCATATTCTTTAAAAATTTTTTTTTCATGTTTATTCATTTTGAGAGAAAGAGACAGAGAGAGAGAGAGGGAGGGGCAGTGAGAGAGGGAGATACCGAATATGAAGCAGGCTCCAGTCTCTGAGCTGTCAGCACAGAGCCTGATGCAGGGCTTGAACCCATGAACTGTGAGATTGTGACCTGAGACAAAGTTGGATGCTCAACCAGCTGAGCCACCCAGGAGCCCCAGCACCTTTCATATTCTTATTAGCCATCTGCATTTTTTCTTTGTGAGGTGTCTGTTCAGATCTGTTGCCCATTTTTTTTTTAATATATGAAATTTATTGTCAAATTGGTTTCCATACAACACCCAGTGCTCATCCCAAAAGGTGCCCTCCTCAATACCCATCACCCACCCTCCCCTCCCTCCCACCCCCATCAACCCTCAGTTTGTTCTCAGTTTTTAACACCCAATTAAAAATGGGCAACAGAGTTTATAGCAGCACTCTGTTGCCCATTTTTAATTGGGTTGGTTTCTTACTGTTGAGTTCTAAGAATTCTTTGAGGGGCACATGGGTGGCTCAGTCAGTTAGAGTCTGACTCTTGATTTCGGCTCAGGTCATGATCTCATGATTTGTGAGTTCAAGCCCCACGTCTGATGCGTGGAGCCTGCCTAGGATTCTCCCTCTCTCTCTCTCTGCCCTTCCCCTGCTTGCGCATTCTCTCTCTCTCTCTCTCTCTCTCTGTCTCTCTCTCTCTCTCAAAATAAATAAAAAACATTAAAAAAAATTCTTTGTATATTTTGGATACCAGTCCTTTATCTGATAAGTATTTCACGAAAGATTTTCTCCCAATCTGTGGCTTATCTTTTCATTCTCTTAACAGTGGGTGAAAATTAGTTTTATGTGTCACCTTAACTGGGCTAAAGGATGCCCAGATACCCGGCAAAACATTATTTCTGGGTGTGTCTGTGAGGATTTTTCTGGAAGAAAGTAGCATTATCAATAGAAAATGGCCTTGGGGTGCCTGGGTAACTCAGTGGGTTAAGTGTCCAATTTCAACTTATGTCATAATCTTGTGGTTCGTAAGTTTGAGCCCTGCATCAGGCTGTCTGATGTCAGCACAGAGCCCACTTTGGAGCTTCTGTCCTTACGTTCCCTGTCCCTCCCCTGCTTGTGCTCTCTTTAAAAAAAAAAAGGGTGACTGGGGGGTTCAGTCGGTTAAGCATCTGACTTTGGCTCAAGTCATGATCTCAGTTCATGGGTTTGAGCCCCACATCAGGCTCTGTACTGATGGCTTAAGAGCCTGGAACCTGCTTCGGATTCTGTGTCTGCCTCTCTCTCTGTCCCTCCCCCAGTCACGCCCTGTCTCTGTTTCTCAAACAAATAAAATAAAATAAAAATAAACATTAATAAATAAATATTTTTAAAAAAAGAAAGAAAATGGCCCTTGCTAACGTGAGTAGGCATCATCCAATCCAGTCAGGACATGAAGAGAACAAAAATGTGGAAGAAGGGTGAATTTGCTTTCTGCTTGAATTGGGACATCCATCCTCTCCTGCTCTTGCACACTTGCACTCTGGGTTCTTGGGCCTTTGGACTCAGACTGAATTACACCAATGGCTTTCCTGGTTCTTCAGCTTGTAGACACCAGATCATAGTACTGGCCTTCATAGTGCACTAAGCCAATTCCTATAATCTAGCTACCTCTCTATCCATCTAACCATCCATTCATCTAACCAACCACCCATCCATCTATCCATCCATCTACCTATCCATCTATCCACCCATCATCTATCCTACTATTTCTGTTTTCCTGGAGACCCTATTACAAGTGTCTTTTTTCAGAGCAGAAGTTTTTAATTTTCATGAAGTTCAACTTATCAATTTTTTTGTTTTCTGTATTGTGCTCTTGGTGCTGTATCTAAGAAGTCATCAGCAAACTTTAAAGGGGATTGATTGATAGATTGATTGTAAGTAATCTCTACCCCCACTGTGGGGCTCGAACTCACGACCCCAAGATCAAGAGTCACATGCTCTACTGACTGAGCCAGCCAGGAGACTCTAAAGGGGACTTTTAAACAGCATAATCCTGGGGCACCTGGGTGGCTCAGTCAGTTGAGCATCCAACTCTTGGTTTCAGCTTAGGTCATGATCTCATATTTCATGGGTTCAAGCCCCATGTCAGGCTGTGCGCTGACTGTGTGGAGCCTACTTGGGATTCTCTCTGTCCCTCTCTCTGTCTCTGCCCCTCCCCTGCTTGTGTGCGCTCTCTCTCTCTCTCTCTCTCTCTCTCTCTCAAAATACATAAATAGGAGCACTGGGGTGGCTCAGTCGGTTAAGCATCTGACTTTGGCTCAGGTCATAATCTCACGGTTCGTGGGTTCAAGCCCCGCATCGGGCTCTGTGCTGACATCTCGGAGCCTGGAGCCTGCTTCAGATTCTGTGTCTCCCTCTCTCTCTGCCCCTTGTCCACTCACACTCTGTCTCTCTCTCTCAAAAACAAACATTAAAAAAATTTTTTTAATAACAAATAAATAAACATTAAAAATGTTTCTAATAAACAAAAAGCATAATCCTGGGGTGCCTGAGTGGCTCAGTCAGTTATGCATCTGACTCTTGGGTTTTGGCTCATGTCATGATCTCATGGTTTCGTGAGTTCAAGCCCTGCGTCAGGCTCTGTACTGGCAGTACAGAGCGTCCTTGGGATTCTCTCTCTCTCCCTCTCTGCCCCTCCCCTACTCATGCTGTCTCTGTCTCTCTCAAGTAAATAAATACACTTAAAGATAAAAATAAATAAAAATAAAGAGCATAATCCTACAAGAAAGAACAGAGAAGAGCAACTACAACAAAATTTTGGAGGCTGGCAAACAGAAAGAGGAGTGAAATGACTTAGCAGACTTAAGAAAAATGGGGAGAGTAAAATCCCAGCCAATCCATATTACAGAATACTGAAGAGGATGAACAAATTAGAGGCACCAGTTACCTCTGGGAGTGGGAGTAAAACACACAGCTAAAATGAAGAGGCTGGCTGAAAGTCTCTTCCAGCATTTCCCACACCCAGCAGCCAATGACTGCCCCACCCTCAACCCAGCAAAAGATTCATATCCGCTCTCATCCCACTCAACTGGTAGAAGAGCCAGTGATGTCCCTAATTCAGTCCTTCTGTCAGGTTGGTTGTTCAGGGCCATTTATTTCCACCTGGCTGCTTTGGCACTGTAACCAGCTTAACATCCTTTAAACACATGCTAAAAAGTTTGGTCGCAAAACCATGACGAGAAATTTCTTTCACTCCTCCTACTGACCTACTTAGTACTAAAGATAGGAATCTGTTCATCCTTCTCTAGGCACAAAATGTTCACCTTCTGAAAAAGCCTTTACACTTCATACTGTTTCTGGGACAGTCTCTCAGACTCCTTCGACACAGTCTAAAGTCTGAAAATCCTGATGTCAAAGATCCTAGTTATTAATAACTGGAAGAATGGAAAATAAATCTGTTATAAAATAAAACTAAACCTGATTAAACAGGATAAGATACTAGGACCACTAGGCTGGAAAAAGATGAAAACAGACAGTACATTAGTTTATAAGGCAGGAGCACCAATTTTTCATGAAAAGAGAAATCTAAGTGGGTTGTTTTTTTTTTGTATTTTTTTAAATGTTTATTTATTTTGGAGAGGGAGAGAGAGAGAGAGAGAGAGAGCGCGCGCAGGGGAGGGGCGTGGCAGAGAGAAAGGGAGACACAGAATCTGAAGCAGGCTCCAGGCTCTGAGCTGTGAGCAAAGAGCCCAATGTGGGGCTCAAACCCACAAACCGCAAGTTCATGACCTGAGCCGAAGTCAGACGCTCAACTGACTGAGCCACCCAGGTGCCCCTGAAATCTAAGTGTTTCTTAAGAACAGATTGTGAAATAGAAAATTAACTTACAAGAAACCGAAAAGAGACTCCAAAACAGGACTGAGGATTCTAGGATGCAGAAGACTTTGTCTTTGGAAAAGGAGCCCCAGAACTGATAAAGGAGACAAAGTATTTCAGAAAGTCTACTACTGTTTTAAAAGAAAAACTCGAATGAAAACTCTGCTAATAAAAATTTGAAGGCAGTCTGCCAGTAATTGTTCAGCCTACAGGAGAGAGGAGGAGACAGCTACAGTGTGAAAAGTTTTGGCTTCTAATCAAACCACTGAGGATTTCCTGAGAAATGCAAGTACATTTTGATCAGATGAATCAAATCAATGTTTAGGTACACCGGAACATAGGATTCTGTAAGTCTAGCCTGCCTATTTCTTCTTTTAGTAAAGTCTTGGAGATAACATATTTTATTCAGTAACAATCATATTGTTTTATAGGTCATAAAGCCAAAATTTAGCTTTTACGTGGAAAATAGCCAATGTGAAGATGACCAAGACTTTGTGAACCACCTCAAGGTTAAAGATTTATATTTCTGAAAAGTAGCATTTTAAAAAAAAATGTTTGCTTATTTTATTTTTCAGAGAGAAAGAGCAAGCACAAGTGAGGGAGGGGCAGAAAAGAGGAAGACAGAGAATCCCAAGCAGGCTCCACACTGCCAGCACAGAGCCCCACACGGGGCTTGAACTCAAGAACTGTGACCTGAGCCAAAACCCAGAGTTGGACGCTCAACGGATTGAGCCACCCAGGTTCCCTGAAGAGCAGCATTTGAGAACATCTTGTCCTTGCTGAACTCCGTACTGCC
Source organism: Panthera uncia (assembly GCF_023721935.1). NCBI lineage: Eukaryota > Metazoa > Chordata > Mammalia > Carnivora > Felidae > Panthera > Panthera uncia. Next base: position 8,949,153 of record NW_026057589.1, on the reverse strand, counting down.
CACAATGCCGTTTGTGAAAGAATGGGCTCGTGTTCTCTCTCTGGACTTAATCATTATTTATTTAGCTTTCACTTCCCACAGTGAACTGCCTAAAACTATCAGAAGCATCTAGTGAGGTCTTGAGAACAAACTTCCTCCTCCTTATTTACTCATTCTGATGATCAGCACTTTTTTCAGCTCTAGATGTTGAAACTAAATCAAGGTAGTAAAACAGAAAAAAAGGATGTTTCCCCTCTCATGTCAAATAAACTTTATGTCGAAATGAAAGACGATCCAAAAAGAGATTCCACTACATACCACCAGAATAGTTAATATTAAAAAGACTGACTCCACCAACGTTGGTGAGGATGTGGAACAACAAAACCGCTCATATACTGCTGGTGTATTTAATTTGTTAATACAGTATTAATTTACTGATAATAGTATTCATTTAAGTGGCACAATCACTTTGGGAAAAAAGTCTAGCAGTTCTTGGAAAACTAAACCTGTTTCTTTTAAAGACTTTATTTTTAATAATCTCTACACCCAGTGTGACACTTGAACCTATAACCCCAAGATCAAGAGTCGTATGCTCTACCATCTGAGCCAGCCAGGCACCCCCAAAACTAAACTCTTAGACCCTGCAATTCCACACCTAGGAATTTACCCAAGAAAAATGAAAATATACGTCTATAAAGGGGTGTACAAAAATATTCATAGTAACTCTATTAATATTAATTAATATTAACTCTGAACTGGAATTAACTGCTAAACTCTAACTTTATTAACATTAACTCCCATCAATGGGAAAATAGACAACGAAACTGTGATATATTCATATAACACCGTATCATTCAGCAATAAAGGATAAAAAATTTTTGATATATGCAACAAGATAAATGAATCTCAAAACTTTAGGCTGAGTAAAATAATTCTACCACAAGAGTACATATAATTACATTTATACAAAGTTTTAGAATAGTTAAAACTGGGGCGCCTGGGTGGCTCAGTTGGTTAAGCGGCCAACTTCGGCTCAGGTCATGATCTCACCGTCCGTGAGTTCGAGCCCTGCGTCGGGCTCTGTGCTGACAGCTCAGAGCCTGGAGCCTGTTTCAGATTCTGTGTCTCCCTCTCTCTGACCCTCCCCTGTTCATACTCTGTCTCTTCCTGTCTCAAAAATAAATAAAACGTTAAAAAAAAATTAAAAGAAAAAAAACTGATCTATACTAGAAAGTCAGAACAGTGGTAACCTTCAAAGGTGGGAGAAAGAATTGACTGAGAAGGGGCACAAGAAGACTTTCCAGGGTGATGGCGATGTTCTTTATCCTGATATGCTTGGGTTACAAAACTATATCCACTTGTCAAAGTTTATGATTTGTGCCTTTTATTATATGTAAATATTTCCTCAAAAGGAAAAAAAAAACTACAATGAATCACCCAACTACTTATTTATATACATGCTTAAGTATTTAGGAGGGAAATATATTATCTGCAATTCACTTTGAAGTGTATCCAAAAAAAAGTAAGAGGGAGTAATGGATGGATAGATGGGTCAATCTGTGCTAAAGCAAGTATAGTAAAATGTTCATGGAGAATCTAGGTGGTGGGAAAATGAATGTTGACTATAGAATTCTTCTGACCTTGCTACATGCTGGAAGATTTTCCACAATAAAATGTTAGTAAAAAAAAAAAAAAAAAAAAAAAAAAATGGGAAACCACATGCCTACCAAGGGCTTAAAAACCATATTAAGTATTTTCCACATTAGGAACATTCAGGCCTATTTCTTGCTCTGAGTTTTACAAGAGACTGTGTTGAAGATTAAAGTTTTCAAACAGAAATATGGTCAGTTATATAAAACTGCAACTTGATAAATGTTTTGCTCACAGATGTCCTAACGAGACCTGTTTTTACTGTTACCACAATGGACTATTTTTTAACATGGCTTTAAATGTTGCAGCTATGTTACTTGTCATGACATTTTCCTGTGACAGAGCTAAGATAAACTTAAGGATCAAAGAGCTTCAGGTGATTTTATAGATATTATCTTATTTATCCTTGAAGTAGTTCTAAAAGACTCTAGTTGAGCAAGCGTTATTATGTCAATTTTACAGACAGAGAAAACAGGACAGGGGAATTAAGGGATGTATTTAAGGTCCTAAGGACATGGCCCCTATAATAACAGTATACTGAAAGCTTACTATGTCAATTTTACAATCATTCTCTTATTTAATCTGCACATAAGCTTTCATTTTATATAGGAGGAAACCAAGGTTTACAGAAAACAAATAGCTTGGCTAAAGTTACAAAGCCCATCATCCTAACTTCTATCTAATTAGTTAATGGGTTCTGAACACTTAGCAGTTCTGACTGCTAAGACATACAAGATAGATGTTCACATTCTTGTGGACATAACTGAAGTTATGCATAATCTTGCCAGGTACTTGTAATTCTACTTCTTCTCTTTTTGTCTAGTCAGCACACTGAAATGCAAGTAAGAGTGATATAGAAATAACTTTGAATCTCTTCCAATTTATATTTTATAAAAAGCAAACTATCTACAAATTTTAGTACTTCAAGTAATATGAGAAACAAATTACTTTGCAGCATTAAGACTGAGAATCTGCAATCGCCTGAATCTTTTAAGACCTTTCCTTGTATTTTATAACACGGTTCAGAAGACTAACACATCTTACTGAAGAGCAAGGTGTAATACAATTCTTGTATCCTAAACTGCCCTCTCCAATTGGTTTTGAAGGCCTATTTCAAACCTGATCATGCACCCAGTATCTTTAGCATTTACCATTTATGCTACAGAGAATGCAGCCCCAAGTTTTAATGAGCTCTAAAAGATGTCTAGGTAGAAGATAAAGTAGCACAACCTTCAATAATACAGCCAAGTCACATCACCTTCCTCCTTCTTTTTCTCCCCACTCCCGACACCCCAGAGTTCTACAGAAACTTTATAATACTTTATCTTTTTCTCTAATATCCAGCTATATCAGCAGCACTAAGGGTGCTGTAGACTGAATGCTTGTGCCCCCCCACATTCATATGTTAATACCCTAACCCTCAATGTGATAATATTAGGACATGGGGCCTTTGGGAGGTGATAAGTTCATGACAGCAGAGACTTCACGAATGGGATATGTGTTCTTATAAGAGAGACTCCAGAGAGCTCTCTAGACTCTTCCGCTGTGTGAGGACATAGCAGGAAGATAGCCACCTATGAATCAGGAAGCTGGCCCTCACCAGACACTGAATCTGCCAGCGCCTTATCTTAGATTCCTATCCTGTCCCAGAAATGTGAAAAATAAATTTATGTTGTTTATAAGCCATTCAGTCTATGGTATTTTGTTACAGCAGCCAAAACAGACTAAGACAACAAATAGTCTATTCTCATTCTCAGAAACGATTTACAATGAAGAGACTTAGCCTGAAAACTTTGGTCAGCCTGACAACCAGTTGATAAATTTAGTTGCTGTTCGCTCTTTATCACATTGTTTCTCTATTCTAGTTCCTTCTTTGTGGTCCCTACTAATTTTTTTAGGTCCATGATTAACCAAAGGCTCTATATAAGTATATCTCATTTGAAGAAAAAAATTAATTTTGGCTTAAGAGGCAGAAGTGATTCTTTACAAATTAAATTCTTACTTTATGAAAAAAATAGAGGGGCGCCTGGGTGGCGCAGTCGGTTAAGCGTCCGACTTCAGCCAGGTCACGATCTCACGGTCCGTGAGTTCGAGCCCCGCGTCGGGCTCTGGGCTGATGGCTCGGAGCCTGGAGCCTGTTTCCGATTCTGTGTCTCCCTCTCTCTCTGCCCCTCCCCCGTTCATGCTCTGTCTCTCTCTGTCTCAAAAAAAAAAAAAAAAAAAAAACAAAAAAACGTTGGAAAAAAAAAAAAGAAAAAAATAGAGCATTTCATTAAAGACTAACGTTTACTGTATTTTGATATGATTTAACATGCACACAATCTTTCAAAAATAAACCTATATGTAACTCGAAACAATTTCTATAATATCTTGAACTTTTAAAAGAAAGCAAACTGAGCCTGGGTGGCTCAGTCAGCTAAGCAGCTGCCTTCGGCTCAGGTCATGATTTCACAGTTCGTGGGTTCAAGCTCCACATCAGGCCTCTCTGCTGTCTGTGCAGAGTCTGCTTAGGATCCTCTGTCCCCCTTTCTCTCTGTCCCTCCCCCCCTTCTCTCTCTCTTTCTCTCAAAAATAAATAAATTAAAAAAGAAAAAAAAAGAAATTATCCAATCCAGAGGTGCCAGGGTGGCTCAGTCCGTTAATCGTCCAACCTCAGCTCAGGTCATGATCTCACAGTTTGTGAGTTCGAGCCCATATGGGGCTCTCTGCCATCAGTGTGGAACAGAGCTTGCTTCAGATCCTCTGTTCCCCCCCTCTCTCTACCACTCCTCTGCTCTCTCTCTCTCTCAAAAAATAAATAAATTAACACTGATACTGAATCAGTAATTACATTGGTTGCTTTAAAATTAGATTGGGGGCACTGACTGGCTTGGGCAGTGAAGCATGTAACTCTCGGTCTTGGGGCTGTGTGAGCCCCACATTTGGTGTGGAGATTACCTGAAAATAAAATCTTAAAAAAAAATTATTCAATCCAGCTCTCTCTTTTTACAAATAAGGAAACTCAAGGGGCGCCTGGGTGGCTCAGTCGGTTGGGTATCCAACTTCAGCTCACGTCATGATCTCACAGTTCGGTTCATGAGTTCAAGCCCCACATCAGGCTCTGTGCTGTCAACAGAGCCAGCTTTGCATCCTCTGTCTCCCTCTCTCTCTGTCCCTCCCTCACTTGCACTCTCTCTCTCAAAAATAAACAAACTTTAAAAAAAATAATATGGAAACTCAAGAGACATTAACTTGCCAGGATCACATTGCTAGTTGATGCAGCCATACCTATGATCAAATCTCTGACTCTATACACTAGCCACAATATAAGGAGTTTCCATCTAAGGGGACATTTAAAAAAATTTAACAAGATTTTTTAAAATTATAGAGTAATTTCATATTGAGAGAAGGACTAACACTCCAGAAAATATAAAATGAAGAGCAGAAGCCCTTCCTCTCCTACCTTCTAATCCTATTTCACTCCCTGGTAGTAACCACCATTAAATTTCCTGCCTGCTTTTCCAAAATATTTCTATATAAGTACATGTACATATGTGTGTGAAGTAATTTAAATATGGAACTCCAAAGATTATTCACTCATTTCAGGCTGATGTTTTCTTCCGTATAATATAGTCAACAGTCATATTATTAAAAATATACATAAGTTATATTGCAACATGTCCTTAAGTTTATAAAGCTGTAAATGATGTTCTTCTTAGGTACAGCTCACCTGTTTTCCAGATCCGGCATGCTTAGGTTTCTAGCAGCAAAGCACATTTTGAGAGGGATGACCTTCCTGTCCTTGGTGCTGTTCTGGTGTTTTGGAGAACCAGAGTCCTCACTGCCACTAAAGCTTGGTGACTGAGGAGATGCACCTTCCCACGGTAGATCTGATACTAATGATGGCTTCTTGATATATGGTGTTACTTCTCGGATGAACTTGACTATGAACAAAAATCAAAGAAGAAGGTTACTGTTTTTGCTTCCTATGAAAAAATGACAACTGAAATACACACATACACATAATATCTGCCAGGAAGTGAAAAAAATACACTAAGTTAAAGAGCTAGCACACAGAATCTTAGGATTGGAGGGTATTTTGAGGCCACATAATCCAAATGAAATACCACTACTATGTTCTAAAAAGTTTAACTTTTGAGCTTTTGCATGTATTGTTCCTTCTGCTTAGGACTCCTCTCTTTCTGTCTGTCTGGTCAATTCTACTCCAAAGTCACCTCCTCGGCAACCTTTCCTGTCAACTCTCTGCAGGGTATTACCATTACACCTCTATAACAACCTCTTGGCACCCTGGGTTGTAATCCTTGCCAATACTTCCATTTGCTTGCTGGGTCTGAGTTCCCTAAGAGCGGAATTATGATTTATTCTGTCTTAATATCCAACACCTAGAGCAGTGTGTGCTCAATATATGTTTGAATAAATGAGTAAAGAAATAAATGAACAATTAAATACTTGAATTATTTCCATAGTTAACCAGTCACAAATGAATCTTCTGGTGATAGATTCCGTACCTCCTGAGACAGTGCTACCTAGCTTTAGACAACTCAACATTTACAAACTTCTTGAAACTTCCACCATTGGTTTGCCTACCCACTGAAGCCATACAGAAAAAAACTTAATCTTGGGGCGCCTGGGTGGCTCAGTCGGTTGAGCGTGTGACTTCGGCTCAGGTCATGATCTCGCGGTCTGTTTGATTCCCGCGTCGGGCTCTGTGCTGACAGCTCAGAGCCTGGAGCCTGTTTCAGATTCTGTGTCTCCCTCTCTCTCTTCCCCTCCCCCGCTCATGCTCCATCTCTCTCTCTCTCTCTTTCTGTCAAAAATAAACATTTAAAAAAAATTTTTTTTAAAAGAAAACAACTTAATCTCTTCCACATGAGGATACTTGAATTATCTAAAGACTGAGATTATTTTTCTCTCTCTTCTCCCAACTAAGCTAAGTATCTCTAGTTCAATTCAATTCAACACAATGAATAGCTTTAGCTACCTACCATGTGTCAGTAATTAGGCTAGCCACTAAAAATACAGTAACAAATGAAGCAAGAACCCTGCCCTCACAGAATGCCCCATCTAGTAAGGGAGACAGCTATGTAAACATCATTACAGATTTGAAAACAAGTACAAACAAGTACAAAAATAAAGTGTATTCAAGATAAGGTATTTTGATTAATGGTAGCCCCAAATTAAAACACAGCTTTAGTAGATGGAAAACTTTTTTCTTTTTAAGTTCATTTTTAGGACTCATAAAATACTTCTTTTACCTCAGTCATGACTGGCGACTGCTGTCATTTGAGGCATAGGGTTCTTGTTTCAAAAACCAGATAAACCGCAGTTTATTAAAATTTCAAATCGCATTAAAAATGTAAATAGTTGAATGCAGACGCATCAGTTATCATTACCTCTGCTATCACGATCTATCAGTATTCTACTTCCCTCTCAAATTCTAATGTGGTAGGTCATCAGAGTAGTATCATGGGAATCGAAAAACTAGAAAGATGATCATTATCAATGTTTATCAATATCATAATAGTCAGTATTAATATTCTACAGCATTAGAAGCTTTAAAAGCCTAAGAAACTAATAACAAATAGATTACTAAATCTAAAAAATAATTTCAGATGTTTCTAAAAACATGCTTAACAGTATTTAAAATATTTTGTCTTTTGAACTAATATACACACACAAAACAAAATTCAAAAAGTATAAAAGATTTTATAGTAAAAACTCTAGATTTCTAGCAGCCCAGTTCCCATCCCTTGAGGCAACCATATGGTCTTTGAGGGATATGCTAGATATGCTAAGCGTATGTAAAAATAAACACACACACGTGTACATTACTTCACATAACGGTAGTGTATAATAACTACTGTTCTGCACCTTGCTTTTTTCATTTAATAATATTGGTAAGTCTTTTATAAGCCCATTCTACAGCTCATTCTACAGCATGCTTTGGACTCAGATGGACCTGGATCAAATACCAACTGTGTTTTCCAACTCAGTTACTAGACTTCACTTGACTGTTCTAAGGTCCTCACCTATAAAATGGAAGCAACACTAAACAAGTAAAAACTTCAGGCATATACTAAAAATTCAATAAATAATACATGCCTTTCTTTTCCTTCTCTAAATTGAACAGTTAGAAAAGTTAAAAAATTTTAACAGCCATCAGTAGAAAAATGAAATTATTTTCTTGTAAAGTATTAAACAAGATCTGCTGAAATTAAGCATAATCCTAGAAAATGTAACAATGTTAATGCCAGCATGTAGATACAGTTTATGGGTGTTTCTGTATGTGTGTGGGTGCTTTCTATGCATAGTTGTAATATGTGCATTTCCAGGTGGAGAAGGTATAAGCTAGCTGCCTCGGGTCACCAAGGAGATTTTTTCATCCTAGAAAAAATGAGCAGAGGTGCAGCCAGTATATCCCTTGAGTGGCTGACTCAGGCATTTCAGTACATTTTTTAGTTTTATGCTTTCAAGAAAGAATTAGATCACAAGAACTTTAGCAGAAATTCCTAAGTTTCCAGTCACTGCCAATGGTAGAGATTTGTTTTCTCAACATTTAAGACAGTATAACCACTATTGGGCTACCAATGAAAGGAAATTATAGGCATTCTAAATGACTACTCTTGAATATTATAGTGGCTGGAAAAGGACCCTTCACGATATACTCAGAAGTTTATTCAGTAACACAGTCGATCACTGAACTGATGACTGCACGTATGTTTAAACTGACATACGTGAAGAGCCTATTTCATGGCCTTATGAAAGAGCAGTAGTTTCACTTGAGTTGATGACAATGATGTCCATATCCCAGTCTAACTGGTCATCCATAATGGGTAAAGAACTGTTTCTTTTCTTTCTTTTTTTTTTTTTTTTAAGTTTATTTATTTACTTAGTAGGGGGAGGGGTAGAAAGAGAGGGGGAAAGAAAGAGAATCCCAAGCATTAACAGCACGGAGCCTGACGCAGGGCTTGATCTTACCGACTGTGAGACCATGACCTGAGCCAAAATCAAGAGTTGGACACTTAACAGAGCCAACCATGTACCCCTACACATCTGTTTCTAATTTACCTGAGATTTGGGAAAGGTGGGGAGTTAACAGTGTTCTGTTTTAGTCTTATTAGACCTCTCCAGTTACCACAGTACTTTAAAATGGACACCTGGCTAGATAAGTAGACTCTACTACACCCCTTCATGGCAGTCAGGTCGACTCAGAACTCAATATATTTCACAATCTCATTTTGCCTGATAGCTGAAAATCATCCTCAAAATGTTTAATTAAACACTATTTGTAGTATTTTAGGTGTTTAGATGTTTATCACACTTACTGAAAATGAAAGAGGCTTCCCTGCACCCTAAGAGCATCATTATAACCCTTTTGTCATTAGAGTGACAAAAACATATACATGTACTGTATATGCCTCTGGAGAGATGTCTGGAAGGATTTTCATCAAAATACCAACAGTGCTTATATATAGGTGTAAGACTGCCTTCTTTTTATAATATAGTTCTATATATTTGACATTCTCATGAATCCATATAATTTATAAAACTTAAGAAATGAAGATAATTTATTCTGAAACCTTGCTCAAACTTTAAACATGGAACCACCTTAAATTAAAATCTTGCTGAGCTTCAAAAACTATAATGCATTGGATGGGATCCAAGATCCAACTGATTCTTACTGAATTCCATGCTCAGGTTTATAGGAGGCCCATGTATTTTAATGAGGTACTCTGCTTTCCTGCTTTGGGGCATTAGGCAACATCGGATTTTGAGCTGAATGCCATTTTATGATTTTTTTTTCATAATGCAGACATAACTTACGCTGTAAACACCAGTGTTCTAGTAAATCAATCACCTTCTCCTCCAAACACCTTTTCTTCCAAACATCTCTCATACCGTAATTATCTTCCTCTTTATCTCTAACACTTATCCTTTTCTTACTTAACCTGGTGACCTTTACTATGAGTTTAAGTGAAACCAATGAATCAGACAATGCGGGCAGAATGGTGCCATTATTTTCCTAGATGGCCACCAGAAACATTAGGGAGGAATTATTTACTTTCAGTAAAAAGTCTTTTACATTCTCAACTTGCTGGTGTCTTTCAGCTCAAGTATCCTGTCATCTGGGGTTTGAGTAGACTGCACAATCTAGGGATTGGCACTATAAACCCTAAACATATTCAGAGTGATTATGGTTCCACTATACCTTTCTATTTTAAAGCAACATTGCATATTCACTAATTCACTGCACTCCTGGTATATGCCAGGAACTGTTTTAGCAACTTAGAATAATAAATCCATGAACAAGACATACAAAAAAAAAAAAAAAGGATAAATGTAATTAATAAGTAGAATACTACTTGGTGATAAAAAGTAATGAACTATTGATACACTGAGCAACTTAGATGAATCGCAAAGATAATGCTGAGTAAAAGAAGCCAGTGTTGAAAGGTTACAGTCTAACGATCCCATTATTGAAAAGACAAAAATATGTGACTAAGAACAGATGAGTGGTTGCCAGGGTTAGGAATGGGAAAGATGTGATTCATTTTTTGGAGGATGGAACTGTTCTGTATTATGACTGTGGTGGTCATTATAATTTATACGTGTGTTAAAACTCAGAACTGTACACCATAAGATGGGGAAAAAAGGCAGTTTTACTGCATGATAATTAAAAGATAAGAAAAAAAAGTAAATTATATAGTATGTTTTAAGATGTTAGGTGTTACGGAAAAAAAACAGTAAGAGAAGGCAGATCAGGAATGCTGCAAGGGGGGGTTCATTTGCAATTTTATTTTATTTTTTTCAATTTGCAATTTTAAATACGGTGGTTAGGGTAAGCCTCATTAAGAAGACATTTGAACGAAGACTTAAAGGTGGTGGGGGAGTTAGTTATGCAGATATCTGGGAGAAGCATTTCATAGGGAGAACAGTGTCAAAGCAGTAAGGAAAGTCAGTGTGACTAGTACAGGGTAATCGAGGGAGAAAGAGTAGAAAGTGGGGTCACAGAGACAGTGGGAGTGGGAGGCAGATCATGTAGTGACTTTTAGGTTCACTGTAAGCACTTTTGGCTTTTATTCTGAAATGGTAATACATAAGGAGTTTTGAAGCAAAGGAGTGACATGATTTAACTTGTATTTTAATCGTTCTCACTAGTATACTGAAAATAGAATGAAAGAGGAAAAAGGCAAAAGGAGGAAGATCAATTATTAGTGACAGATTACCGAGGCACCTGAGTGGCTCACCCAGTTAAGCACTGACTTGATATCGGCTCAGGTTGTGATCTTGCGGCCATGAGATTGAGCCCCGCAACAGGCTTGTGCTGGGTGTGGAGCCTGCTTGAGATTCACTCTCTTTCTTTCTCTGACCCTCTCCCCTACTCACACTCTCTCTCTCAAAATAAATGAAAGGAAGGAAGGAAGGAAGGAAGGAAGGAAGGAAGGAAGGAAGGAAGTTAGGAAGGAAGGAAGGAAGGAAGGAATGGGGTGCCTGGGTGGCTCAGTCGGTTGAGCATCCGACTTTGGCTCAGGTCATGATCTCGTGGTCCGTGAGTTCGAGCCTCACCTCAGGCTCTGTGCTGACAGCTTGGAGCCTAGGGCCTGCTTCAGATTCTATGTCTCTCTCTCTCTGTCTCTCAAAAATAAATAAACATTAAAAAAAAAGTGAAAGATTATGGTAGGGGGACCCAGGGGACAGGAATGAATGTGGTGAGAAATGGTGAGATTCTCTACTAAAGGTAGACCTATTTACATATCCTGACAGGATGGGGCAGGAGTGGGGGGGTGGGGGGTGAGAAAAAGGGAGAAATGGAGAATAATTTTAAGATTTTTGCCCTAAACAACTGGAAGGACAGAGTTGCCTTCAGCAAGTTTAGGAAGAAAGATTAGTGAGTTGATACCTGTATTAAACAACCAAATCTAACTAGCAGCCAGATACATGAGTCTGCAGTTCAGGAGACAGGTGTAAACCCGAGCTACAAATTTGGGGACAACTGGCATATGGCTGATACTTTAAGCCATAAAACTGGAAAAGATTACAGTATAAGTCAGGGTCCCAGCAGCAAATGAATGAATGGCACAGGATTTAATAGAGACAATTTATAAAGTTGTGGGCAAGAGTTCAGGGAAACACAAGGGAAAACAGAGTGTGATATCCTGTTTACATACCTAGGCCTAAAGGAACCAGGACAGGAAGTGGTTACCAGACCCAGGGGAGTACTGTAGGGGGCTGACTAGTGACCTTCAGTCAATTCAGCTAGATTGGGAGCCAAGGGGATAAATGCTCCAATTTCACTTTCGTCCTTCTTTCCCTCCAGGCCCTCTTGTTGGGACTCTACATTGACCAAACTCAACAAAAGCCAAAGGGCAAAGCAGCTTGTTGATGTAATTCATGCAGGTCAGCCTCCTGGGAAAGAAAGCAGGTAGAGAAGGAAGAGTGAACCTAGAGGGGCAAATGGAAGACTTCCAGCATGACCGCCAAGGAAGTAAGCATAGATGTGGAAGAGGACTCTCTACTATTAAAGGACAAGGGAGAAGAGAATGAGCAGCAAAAGAGACAGGAGACTCGTGAGACAGAAGAACTCCATGAAAATACTGGCCTACAATAGTTCCAAGTTCACCCAAACTGAAAAAGCCATGCTCTGATCTTATTAACCCTGACTTGGTTCCTTCCTCTCTTTACCACATTTTGGGAAAAAAAAAAAAAAAAAAAAAAGTTTATGCTTGTTTCTATTTTCTCCTTTTGCTCTTTAACCTTTCCTGAATAAAACTGCATTTGAAAGAGTTACTAATGTTTTCTCACTCAATCCAAATTTCTCAATCCTTAATCTTGCCCATTTCAACATGTGACGGTGTGCTCCATCAACTGTTTTTATTCCTCCTTTCTATGCCTTTATTTTCAAAAGCCTTGTTTCTCCTCACATACCTGCAATGTAGCTGCTCCCCAAGGCTCCAATTTTAGCGCATTGTTCGCACTTTGTCCTCTAGTCCCTAGCAACTTTCAATGCTAGATCCCCAAATTTAACATGGATCTCTAGAACCAGTTTCTCTTGTTGGTCCCAATTCCTGCCACTTGGGTGCTGTCCCAGCCCTTCAACATCAACATATCCAACTGTGAACTAATCTTCATTATCCTTAATCCTCTCCTGTGTGCATTGTTTTCATTGCTAGCATTAGCATAAGCATTTTTCTAGCCATCCAGTATCTAAACCAGTAGTATAGAAAGTTTAGTTAAAGCCCAATAATCCGTATCTTATTTTGGATTAAAGACCTAAATGTGAGACCTGAAACCGTAAAACTCCTAGAAGAACGTAAGAAGTTATTTCTTTGACATCAACCAAAGCAACAATTTTCTAGCTATGTCTCCTGAGGCTAGGGAAACAAAAGCAAAAATAAACTACTGGGATTACACCAAAATTGAAAGTTTTTGCACAGTGAAGGAAACAATTAACAAAATGAAAAAGCAACCTACTGAATGGGAGGGGAGAAGATATTTCCAACTGATATATTTAATAAGGGGTTAATATAGGAGATATATAAAGAACTTACAAAACTCAACACACACACACACACACACACACACACACACACACACACCAAATAATCCAATTAAAAACGGGCAGAGGACCTGAATAGACATTTTTCCAAAGAAGACATATAGATGGCCAACAGCCACATGATAAGATACTAACAGCACTTATCACCAGGAAAATGCAAATCAAAAGCAGAGTGAGATAACACCTTACACTCATCAGAATGGCTAGAATCAAAAGGACAAGAAATAACAAGTGTTGGCGAGACCGTGCAGAAAAAGGAACCCTCATGCACTACTGGAAGTAATGTAAATTAGTATAGCCACTGTGGAAAACAGTATGGAGGTTCCTCAAAAATTTAAAAACAGGAATACCGTATGATCCAATAATTCCACTACTATTTACCAAAGAAAACTAAAACAGTAAAAACACTAATTTGAAAAGATATATGCACCCCCATTTTTACTGCAGCATTATTTACAATAGCTAAGATATGGAAGCAACCCAAATGTCCATTGATAGATGAATGGATAAAGAAAATATGAGGGGCACCTGGGTGTCTCAGTTGGTTAAACATCCAACTTCGGCTCAGGTCACGATCTCACAGTTCTCGGGTTCGAGCCCTGCATCAGGCTCTGAGCTGATGGCGCAGAGCCTACCTGGGATCCTCTCTCTCCCTCTCTCTCTGTCCCTCCCCCTCTTTCTCAAAAATAAATAAACATTTTCAAAAATTAAATAAAAAAATAAGGGCATCTGGGTGACTCAGTCGGTTGAGTGTCCGACTTCGGCTCAGGTCATGATCTCACAGTTCGTGGATTCAAGTCCCACGTCCGGCTCTGTGCTGACAGCTCAGAGCCTAGAGCCTGCATGGGATTCTGTGTCTCCTTCTCTCTCTGCCCCTCCCCCACTCGTGCTCTCTCTCTTTCAAAAAAAAATAAACATTAAAGAAATAAAAGAGAAAAAGGCAGGAAATTCATGTCTCTTTATATTTTCTTTGTCTGAAGACATGGGAGGAATGATTTGTGAGGCTGTAACAGTGAGGAATAACAAGATGATCACCTGAACCTCAGATCTAATACAAATTTGATTTATAATACTTTGGATTTGCTTACCATCATTTCCAAAGTCATACTTATTTTCTCATTATTGCCTTATCATTTAACCCTGTGGAGTTAACTCATTCCTTCTTGCTAGTCACCAGGAGGGAAAAATTCCCAGTACAGAACCCAAGCATGTCCTCAGAAGCAGTTCATGTGCCTGTAAGATACAATTTCTACATTTTCCAGTTAAAACAAATAACTATAGTTCATGTTGGTCCTGCGATTTTCAATTCATTTCATTACCCGTCTTTCCTTCTCCATTCAATCCAAGCCCTTTCTAAGTCAATAAAAATAGGATATATCCTTTTCAAGCATCTCAAATTACTCTTAGAAAGACAAGGAGAATCAAGTTTCTTTTGGAACCTCTGAGCAATAGTGGGATGAGTCTAAATAAGACAGAAACAAGGTAGCTCTGAAATTTGTTCCCAGTAATTAAAACTTTAGGATTTTTGAAGTATAGCCTTTTATAATACACTTATGCAAACTGGCAACAAAAATGATATAGTTTTTAGGCCTCAATCAAATTCTAACATGGATATCTATTACTTTTGTACAAAAGTATTAGCTTTCACACTTTGATATGTACAAGCATAGAACAAAACGCTAGATTGAAATAATTTGGGTCTTTGGACTCTTTACTGTATAATTTCTCCTTGGTAGTCTTTAACTACTAATCTTACATGGTAAAATTAGCTGTGGGTCATTTATAAAGTAAATATATTTTAAGTGAATTTAAAAGGTGATTTTCTTTAGAATGTTTCCTCAAATTGGAAAAAATATGCAAGCTTTTCAACTTTTTATTAAAAAAAGTTTTAAACATGTTAGGTTTGCATTTTTAAATGTTTCTGTAAGGAAGAGAGCTACCAGCAAACTTCCCTGTGGAAAGTGCCATACATTAAGTATGTGTGTTTAAAATCCTATATATAACTAATCCAAAAACTGAGAAACACTGCATCTGAAAAATGACTTCAAATTACATATTTTTCTTTTTCTAATTGCTTCTCGGCCTTTTGGCTAACATCAAGTGTAGTACATATTTCTCTTTTCCTTTTGGTGTTGAGATTTGTATTTATTTTCTATGTTCTATCTCTGTTGTTATGAGTCAATTCCACTTTTAGTACTTCTCTTTCTCCTAATAAAAAGAAGTATCACTTTATGAGAAACAGCCTTCCAATCTGTTTCAGACCATTCTGCTTACTTCAAAACGTACAAAGCAGAGAGAGAGGACAACTGACAACAGTAGAAAAGTCTTGACCACCTAACAGGATTAGAAAAAATAGAAAGATAGGACTTCATTTAATTTCATTTTCATTGAAGCAGAGGCAATTTGAAAAGTAAGCTGCATAAGAAGGAGGAGACTGGTTAGGAATAATTGATACTGCTTCTTAGTCTCCTGCTGAAATATTAAAATAGAGGCTAGTTTTTTGTGAGGAAAAAATGAACCCTACCATATTTTATAAAATACCATAAAATGACTCAAACACTATAAAACTAAGGACCAGACTAAGGGTATCAGAGTTTCCAAGTGCCAAAAGCGAGTTCTCAGTTTTATATCCGCCCCCCAAATTATATAGTTAGTATGTCCATACAGTGATCAAGAAAATATGCCAATTTGCTAATAGCAGTTATATTTGCACTGCAATTATAGGGACTTCTATTTTTGTTTTGTTTTGTTTTTGAGAGAGAGAGAGAGAGAGAGAATAGCTTAAGTAGACTCCACGCCCAGTGAGGAGCTGGACACAAGCCTCAATCTCACCAAGGTGAGATCATGATTTGAGCCAAAATCAAGAGTCAGATGTTTAACCGACTAAGCCACCCAGGTGCTCCGGGGACTTCTATTTTTGAAGTTAACTGTTCCTATAATGTTTAAGCTTTTTACAATAAACACGTGTTCTATTAAAGTTAACTTTAAAACACATGCTGCCAGTTAATAAAAATGAATTAGAAAAGTAATTTCAGAAATAGATTCAATAGCAGAAATTAGGCAATAGTGGCAGAAAAGTCACTATTCAATAAATGCTGAAAAAAATGGAGTATCAGTATCGAACTGTCTTAGATCCACAGCTCACACCCTATAATGCACTTGCATTAACCTATAATCGATGCCCTTTGCATCATTTTTATAAAATCATTAAAGTATAAAAGCAGAGCATCAAACTTTAAAGTCAAATGACTCTCAGTTCAAGTCTTGATATCACATTTGCTTTTGGGAACGTTTGAAGCACATAATTAACCTCTCTGAGCCTCAGTTTCCTCATTTATAAAACATAAAATACCATTCCTAAAGGGCTATTGTAGGTATTAAATGAGATAATGAACGAAAGGTACCTAGGCCTGTGCTTGAGTGTCGTAGGTACTGAATACTAGTGTGTACGTGTGCGTGCAATTATTACAACATACTTTGGAGGGAGTATAGTAAGATAGAGTCTAAGATTTGAGTTTGAACTGACCAGATTCGAAGTTCAGTTCTGCCAATTATAAACTTTGTGATTTGGACAAATAATTTCATTTTTCCAATTTCTAATCTATAAAACTCTAATATTAATCCTAATGCCAGTTTTACTGAGTAAATGAGAGGATTAAATAAGATTAACTAATAAAATAAAAGTAAACTGTTTGAGAGCCTGGAAAATAGTAGGTGTTGAACAAAAATGATTTACAGAATGGGATTATTATGCAACTTTAATGTTAATTATTTAATGAAAATCTGGAGATGGTAGTGAAGATATCTCCAGAAAAACAGCAATTGTTCTTTGTCTCCCCTTTCACAAAAAGACCAATTTTGATAGCACATAGCCTTCTTCATTTATATTCCTGTAACACTCCCCTTATCACTGTAATGGTACTTGTCATGTGTCACAGTTTCTGTTTTGCCCATCTCTTCCACTTGACCAAGGTACACTGAAGGGATTAAACTCAAGACACCATAAAAGTCCACCATAATTACAATACATCGCTTCTATAGTGTTTATCTACCTGTGGTTCTTTTACTTTTTCCTTCTAGTCACTTGTCAGAGCTATGTTGCAATTTGTGCAGGACTATTTAGGGCCCTAATACATTCTCTCGCACATTCATGAGGCAAAATCCATGTGTTTTTCTAGTATGCACACAATCTTTCTGTGACCCTGGCTTGACATTACATTTGCTTCTAACCCTTTAGAGTAAGTTGTACCCCACGCCATATGACATCATTATAACAATATGCATGCTTAGAAGGCGCCTGGGTGGCTCAGAAGCGGCCGACTTCAGCTCAGGTCATGATCTCGCAGTCCATGAGTTCGAGCCCCGTATCGGGCTCTGTGCTGACAGATTGGAGCCTGGAGCCTGCTCCTGTGTCTGCCTCTCTCTCTGCCTCTCCCCCATTCATGCTCTGTCTCTGCCTTTCAAAAATAAATAAATGTTAAAAAAATATCTGCATGCTTAGTTACTGCACAAATGAATTTTTATCCATTAGTCAAAATTTGGCAATATTATCAATAGTGTTCGTAGCAGCGATCACTAACACACAGAAGATGTGCTGTAAATAGTGGTTAGATGAAGTAAGAGAAATTCTGTCACAAATATAGATATATTTTTGTAGTCCTAATTTCCCTGTCCTGGTGAATCATGAAAAGTATTTATGGCATGAGTAATCAAATCCAGTTAAAAAGTGTTGCTAATAATGGGTCGTCTGGCTGGCTCAGTTGATGAGGCATGTAACTCTTAATCTCAGGGCTGTGAGTTCAAGACCCGTGATGGATAGAGAGATTACTATTAAAAAATGTTGCAGGGCACCTGAGTGGCTCAGTCAGTTAAGTGTCTGACTCGAGATTTCAGCTCAGATCATGATCTCACAGTTCATGAGATCAAGCCCCAGGTGGGGCTCTGTGAGTGGAGCCTGCTTGGGATTCTCTCTCTCTTTCCCTCTGCCCCTGCCCCCTGCTCACACACACTGTCTCTCACAAAAAAAAAAAAAAAAAAAAAAAAAAAAAAGTAAAGGTTGTTAATAGATATAGATTAAAGTTTTTGCAAATATTTGGATAAAGGATTATTGCTAAACACTGTTAGGTGCCTTTTGGATATGTGGGACCGGGTCACTCCTTCCATATACTATAGGTTATCACATAACTTCTGTATGTATCATCTTTGTTGAGGTTCTCCTCAGCTAAATTTGCTATTTGAACAAATCTGCCATTAGAACAAAAGTCTCCTTAATAAACTATTATTTACTTAAACACATGGCTTATGGATACACAGTTCTCGCAGTGACATAAAAATTTAATCCTATTACGAGAGGTCAGTAATGGATTAAAAAATTCCTTTACAAGAAAATCCTTTCCTCAATAAACTCAGGCTTTCATCTATTCCTAACATAAATGATAAGAAATAATTTCTTACTCTTAAAAACTATGTTTCCCTCTTTCATCAACAAAGAACTCTCTCTTATGTATTAAGCATATGGGATATTTACAATGTCTGATATATATATATTCTGTCCTCATGTTGTGTAGTTGAGAAGGAAAAAGAAAACATGTACCCTCAAAAAGACCAACTAATAAAGTAGAAATTATAAAAGACAAAATGTGATAAATGCTATAAGAGAAATAGAAATAAAATGTTATATACAATTGGATATAACAAAAGCAAATAAAACAATTGAAAAATACTTAATAAAAATGCTAATACAGTAACATTTTCCCATTAGACCAAAAAAAATTTTTTTTAGCTGTTTAAGCTTCAAGGAAATCCTTATCCTTATTTTTGTTGCTAAGTGGATGTGTCCTGGACTAGCTGGACACACCGGATGGTTTGTTTAGATCAGCACCTAAGTGATAACTATAGACGGAAACACAATATTAAGCAAGCACAATAGCTGTGTTCAAGGGGTCAGCAAGCACTCCATCCTGCACATCCAGTCAGAGTTACCAGTGGGGAAGGAGAATGCCATCCAAGTTTCCATATCTTTAAACACTTGGTAATTTTTTTTATTGTACAAAAGAACTGCTATTCGTCACTGCCAAGCTTTTGTTGTCATTAGGGATTTTCTGACCAAATTGGCAGAATTAACTGAGTTCAGGAAGAGGAGAAGAGACAAAGATGTGTTCATGTTCTCTTCCCCCTCATTCTTATGTAACAAACAGCTAAGGAGTCAGTTTTAGTAGCCTGAGAATTGTCAGAGTTCATAGGAATCAACTGGTGAACGCTGAGCTGAAGTGCAGTCCATTACTCAGTCCACATCAAACAAATGTATTCACTGATAATTTTTTACTAATTTTTTAAATTAAAAAGTAATGAAAACAAAAGCTGGAACACTTGAGCATCAAAATAAATCATAGTGGCATGGAATTATAACCTATAAAATAAAGAAAATAGCCATGAGTCCATATTGATATAAATAATTGAACAAATAAATAAATGGGGTGGGGGGGAGAAGGGACAGCTCCTAGAGAACAATTCCAATTAATAAGTGTAAAAGAATGAGAGAAATAGAAAATCATCATTAGACCACTATAATAATAATTGTGACAGGCATGACCCGTTGATGAATGCTAAAATTACTGAAAAGTTTAAAGAGTAAAGGGTGAAAGTTTAAAGAGTAACAGGATATTTGCAGTTTCAATTAATCTCCCCCAAGATATCTGTTAATTACAAAGGGGAAAATGTAACATTATGTGGAGAAACCTGACAGTAATCAAAATTTACAACACTGGTATTGAGACATATTGATGTCATGGGCCCTATGTTCTCATATACACTGAAAAGGAAGTATCACCTCTGTGGCATTCTTGCTATAAACAACTAGTAAGCTCAGTCTATTCATGATAAAACCAGACAAATTGAAATTGACATTCTACAAAATGACTTAAATGATTTGAAACTGAATACCACATAGGGTTAGTTAGCAAATCTATCATCTTACATAATTAGAATTTTTTTGTGTGGTGAGAAAATTTAAGATCTACTCTCACAGCACCTTTCAAGTGTATGTAACACAGTATTGTTAACTATAGTCCCCATGCTGAATCCCCAGAACTTATTCACCTTATAGTTGGAAGTTTGTAGCCTTTGATCAACATTTTCCCATTCCCCCCACCCACTTTTACTTCATTCTTAATGAGCCAGAGTAAATTTGAGGTGTGAGAATAATGACAAAAGCAAAAAATACCGTCATTCTAAAGGCATCTATATTTAATTCCAAAATTCCATTAAGGTACTATTATAGAGCAGCTTTGGACATTTGAGGGTTTGCCCTTGCAACTGACAGTCAATCTGTGTTAATATTAGGTTCCTATAATCAGTAAGAGGGCTTATCTTGAGATTATATTTATCTTTATGCATGCTAAATCCTCCTCTCTCTCTCTCTCCTGGAGATTATGCCAGGAAAGAAGAAAGATTCACCAGTGTAAGTACACATGAATTACAGAGGTACACTCAATATAGCCTAAATAAATTACTATACTTAGAGATTAATGAAATAGCTATCAATTTCAAGTGTATTATGTTTGGCCCCCTTCTCTCTCTCTCTCTTTCTTACTCACTCGCTCACATTCGTCCAGTGTCTTGGGGACAAATAGTAATCTAAAAATAGATAACTTACAAATTGTAGGGCTAGCAGACACCTTAGTGATAATTCAGTCCAACCTGTTCATTTTTAAACTAAAATTAAAATTAATTGTAATTAGTTGAATTAAACTAAAGCCCTAGAAAAATGAGGCTGAGAAAAAAGAAAACTTCTTCAAAGACATACAATCTGTGGCAAAGCCATGGCTAAAAACCCATGTTATCTTTTCCCGAATATATCCTCAGCTTTCAGTTTGCTTTTTTATCTTCTTATTTTTATTTTTTTTAAATTTTTGTTTAATGTTTGTTTTTTTTACGAGAGAGTGCACATAAAAAAAAGAGAGAGAAAGCGCACGTGGGGGAGGAGCAGAGAGAGAAGGCAACAAAAGATCTGAAGCAGGTTCTGTGCTGAGAGCAGCAAGCCCATTTGGGCGCTCGAACTCACGAACTGGGAGATCATGACTGAGCTGAAGTTGGACATGCAACCAACTGAGCCATCCAGGCGCCTCTGGTTTTTTAGATAGTGTAAAATCATAACTAGCTGGCTAACAATCTTGCAGAAAAGTAATTTTATTACTACTACTTTACCGTTAATTTATTTTAAAGACTCAGCCAGAGTCCTTTCACCTTGTTATAATTCACCTTTTCTATATGAGACATAAGACTTTAAAAAAAATAATCAGAGATCAATGTTTAACTCACTAGTACACCCACTCTGAAACACATGGTGCTTTCTGAGCCATCAGAAGCACAG
The DNA here is from genome assembly GCF_023721935.1 of Panthera uncia. Taxonomy (NCBI): domain Eukaryota; kingdom Metazoa; phylum Chordata; class Mammalia; order Carnivora; family Felidae; genus Panthera; species Panthera uncia. The sequence goes on along the minus strand of NW_026057589.1, from coordinate 8,927,596 downwards.
TGGGGCTGGAAGAGTCACAGACACTGTCTCCTTCCATGGCAGCAATGGCAGGGGAGAGGGTAGTTAGAATAGTGGCACAGTAGCCCCAGCCAAGTGAAAACTAAATAAAAATCATGAGGTAAGAATACAATTTTTCAGGGGCACCTGGGTGGCTCAGTCGGTTAAAAGCATCCAGCTCTTGATTTTGGCTCAGGTCATGATCTCACAGTTTGTGAGTTCAAGCCCCATGTTGGGCTCTGTGCTGATAGCGCAGACAAGGCTGTTTGGGATTCTCTCTCTCCCTCTCTCTCTGCCCCTCCCCTGCTTGTGCGTGCTCTCTCTCTCTCTCTCAAAAATAAACAAACATTAACAAAAAAGAATACAAGTTTTCAAAAGAAAGCTATTCCTTTTTGGAAAATATTGTGCTTCCCTGTGACCATCCCTTTAGAACCTATATCTCCGTAAGTGTCTTAATGACGTTTCTTTAGATTTCAGTTTCTTTATATGTAAAACCTATCCTTTTTTTCTTTTAACGTTCATTTATTTTTGAGACAGAGAGAGACAGAGCATGAACAGGGGAGGGGCAGAGAGAGACGGAGACACAGAATCTGAAATGGGCACCAGGCTGTGAGCTGTCAGCACAGAGCCAGACGCGGGGCTCGAACTCACGGACCGTGAGATCATGACCTGAGCCAAAGTCGGACGCTTAGCCGACTAAGCCACCCAGGCGCCCCTGTAAAGCCTATCCTTAAGGGGTCATTGTGAAGATTAAGTAAATTAAAGTATGGAAAATGATTTCAGAAATTATAAAAGCCACACAAATTTGAGAAATTACTGTTATTACCTAATGCAGAACTTGACAATCATTTCCACCAGGTTCAGAAGTTAGCATGGTATCTGGCAAAATGCAGATGCTCGGTGTTTATTAAATGAATAGTGAACAAACCTGGCTAAGACCTCCTCCCAAGGGCATTATCATAGAGCATAATGGATTACATGTGATGGGAATTCAGAACAATGACCGCAGTGCCTTTCTGAGTCTGACCTATACACATCAGAGAACTGTGAGAGCTAAGGAGATAAAGTTCACAAAGGAGACTAGGGCTCTGAGAAAAAAAGGGTCCTCTCAGTACCTGTGTTCTTGAATGTATAAGCCCATCACATCACACAAAGGACATAGAGCAAAATAAAGCTGAAAATTTAAGTGGAATACAAGCCTCTTAAAAGAAGACAAAATTGAATAATTCTTAAACTTGGATTATTCTACTGAAATGTTCAGTGACTGGATAAAATGTTTTGATACCATACATACTAATTTTTAAAAATGCCTCAGTGCTCTAATTTTACAATTATATTTTTATTTTCTGTTGTTAGAAATCCCAAAAGTACAAAAGTGTGAAATATTATCTCAGCAATAATGCAAAGAGGATGCCTAGAATGAGTAGGAAAGCATACACATATGAACCATAATGGGATCTTTAATAGGAAATGTCTCCCTTTTTTATGTGGGTTAAAAATAAGAACTGGAAGAATACAAAAATACTAACTCAAAGGATATATGCACCCTGATGTCTATAGCAGCATTATTTACAAGAGCCAAATTTGGGAAACAGCCAAGGGTCCATTGATTGATTAATGGATAAAGAAGACGTGTTACACACACACACACACACACACACACACACACACACACACACACACACTACAATATTACTCAGCCATAAAAAAAGAATGAAATTTTGCCATTTGCAACAACATGGATGGAGCTACAGTATTATGCTAAGCGAAATAAGTCAGTGAAAGAGAAATACCATATGATTTCACTCATATGTGGAATTTAAGAAAGAAAATAAACAAGCAAAGGGAAAAGAGAGAGGCAAACCAAGAAACAGACTCTTAACTATAGAGAACAAACTGATGGTTAGCAGAGCGGAGGTGGGTGGGGGGATGGGTTAAACAGGGGATGGGGATTAAGGAGGGCAGTTGTGCGGAGCACAGGTGATGTATGGAGGGGTTGAATAACTATTTTGTATACCTGAAACTAACATTACGCTGTATGTTAACTAACTCGTTTTTAAATAAAAAAAAATAACCTGGAAATCTCTGACAACACATATGTCGGGCTCCCCAGCCTCATGCAAAATTACAAGTGTCCAGTTACTTTTCTCTTGTCTTCTTTCTCAATAATCTGCACCCTCCCCAAGAGACAATAATGTGGCTCCTTGTTCTCACATAAAATAACCCTCACTCTACAAGAACTTAAAATGCACTTCATAGATCCAAAACTGTGGTAAAATACTGAACTCCTGAGACCCTTAGGTCATGAAATCCTATTCTAACCCTGAACACAGCATATTTGAATTTATTTTTTAAAAATTTTTTAATGTTTATTTTTTTGAGAGTGAGAGATGGAGAGTGTGAGTGGGGGAGGGGCAAAGAGAGAGGGAGATACAGAATCCAAAGCAGGCTCCAGGCTCTGAGCTGTCAGCAGAGAGCCTGATGTGGGGCTCAAGCTCCTGAACCTCGAGATAATGACCTGAGCGAAGTCAGATGCTTAACTGAGCCACCCAAGGCCTCTGAAGCATATTTGAATTTATAATTATTGGTAAGTAATTCTTACCTAGGGTTAAAATCGATATTTTTTGAGTTTTATTTGTGCTGAAGGCACAACACACTGTACAAAAATCTTAAAATAATAGTATTTCTCATAGTATAGCCTATTGGAATAAGGAAGAAGACAAGAAGTACATAAGTAGGAACATAAAAGAAAATAGATATAAAGCTCTCATGGTGTTAGTTTCTCACTGAATCAGCATTTATAGATCAAACCTATTAGAGGCAAAATACTGGGAAACATAAGATGAAACATGACATTCCATGTCTTCAAGAAGCTCAAAATACAATAGAAGACATAATTACACAATCACCATCCTCACTACTCATCTGTGTTGTATGTGCCAAAAAGAGTTACGTGTTTTATGTGTATAATCTCATTTAATCTCACAACAAGTTGGGGTCACATTACCCCCACTTTACAAATGGAAACCAACATCTTAGAGAAGGTAAAACAAAACAAAACAAAACAACATGCCACTCTGCCATTAAATAGCAAAGATGGAAAGAAAGACCAAGCACATAACTAGTTAGTACTCTTATATTTTACCACTGAACAAATAATTAAGCATGATTATAGAAATATATATAAAATGTATTATACAAAGTAAAAAAGGTAACCTAAAAGAATACTTTACTTTGAAGACAGAAGATAGGATGGGGCCAGTCAGGAAAGGTTTCACATAGGACACTTTGATCTCTGAAAGATAAGCAGAAGTGCCTCAGGCAGACAGGGTAGAAATGAGTGATCATGGCTGGGGTTACAGCATAGAGGCAAGGAGGAACACGAAACAGTCAGAGAAATGTAAGTAGGTAGGAAAGGCTAGAGTAGAGGCTTCAAGGTGGAAAGCAGTGATCTGCTATTGAAAGATTGGCTAGGGACTGCGTTCGCGCTTTCCCCTGGTTAAAAAAAAAAAAAAAGAAAGATTGGTTAGGGGCGCCTGGGTGGTTCAGTCAGTTAAGCATCTGACTTCAGCTCAGGTCATGATCTCACAGCTTGTGGATTAGGGCCCTGTGTGGGGCTCTATGCTGACAGCTCGGAGCCTGGAGCCTGCTGTGTCTGGATTCTGTGTCTTCCTCTCTCTCTGCCCCTCCCTTGATTTGCACTCACTCTCTCTCTCTCTCAAAAACAAATAAATAAACATTAGGGGTGCCTGGGCGGCTCCATCGGTTGAGCGTCTGACTTCAGCTCAGGTCATGATCTCGTGGTTTGTGAGTTCGAGCCCCACGTCGGGCTCTGTGCTGACAGCTCAGAGCCTGGAGCCTGCTTCAGATTCTGTGTCCCCCTCTCTCTCCGCCCCAACCCTGCTTGTGCTCTCTCTCTGTCTTTCAAAATGAATAAACATTAAAAAAAATTAAAAAAAAACATTAAATAGAAAGAAAGAAAGAAAGAAAGAAAGAAAGAAAGAAAGAAAGAAAGAAAGAAAGATTGGTTAAGGGTTATCAGCCACCATGAAAAGTAGTCCTGGCTGTTAAGGATTATTCCTCCTTAAAGAGCTACCAAGGCAAGTGTACAAAAGGAAAGAAGGGCTCTAAAAACTACAAAAGAATTTTCTTTCAAAGCAGAGTCTGAGATCACTACAAAAACACAGATCACAAACTTCCTCAGATAATGCATAAATGTATATTTTATAAGAATTAAGTTAGGTATGTCTGGGTGGCTCAGTCAGTTAAGATCTGACTCTTGATTTTGGCTCCCAGGGTCATGGGATCCAGCCCTGAGTGGGGTTTGGCACTGAGGTGAACATGAAGCCTGCTTAAGATTCTCTTCTCACTTCCCCTCTGCCCCTCCCCTGCTAGTTTTTTTTTTCTCTCTCTCTCTCTAATAAAAAATTAAATTTTAAAAATAAAAGAAGTGAGTTAAAGAAAGTCCACAAATAGATTTTAATCATGCATCAAACATGTCACATGAGTTGTGAGCAGGACATTATAAGACACATACTACAGTGTTCCTGCCCTCAAGTAATAACATATAATCAGGTAAAGGGATTGTCTCTGTGCACTCCAAAGATACCTGCACAGGTTATCCCAAATTTAGCTTTAGCCTTAATCCACAAATCCAAGTAAAACAAACCGCAACAACAGAGGCCACATGGGAAAACCTTTTCAATATAAATTGCTTCTTTTTTATTTCAAGTTTATACTGAAGAATAGTTAAAGAATGATTAAATAGCATTAGAATCTTGACATTTATAATGGTTAATTAAGCAGCCTTAAATATAGACACACAAAACAAGTTTTTTTAAGTACATGCCCAAAAGTACTATGGAATTTTGCCCTAAGCCTCAATCCAATAAATATAAGATTTCCTTTTTCCTTTCATTACTTTACAACAATTTCATCTCCCCCCTTTTTTTTGAATCACAAAAGTAATTGGTCACCCTGTAAACATTTTAATATCACAGAAGTACATAATATAGTAGATGAGATGGCTCTGTGAAACTTCCCTAAATGATCATCGTGAGAACACAAACTGCTTATCACTATTATAATAAATCATGTAGGTACATCTATAAGAATATAATAATATATTCTCTTACCTTATAAAATGATCCAAAATAAACTATAAACAGAAGAAATCTGGGGAAAGGGGAATCTTTAATTTATACACTTTCCTATTGATTGTATTTTTAAAAATACTCAATTATGTTGTGACAAAGTTATTTTTAAAAATTAAATAATGGGGCACCTGGGTGGCTCAGTTGATTGAGTGTTCAACTTCGGCTCAGGTCATGATCTCATGGTTCATGGGTTCAAGCCCTGCATCGGACTCTGTGCTGATGGCTCAGAGCCTGCAGCCTGCTTCAAATTCTGTCTCGGGCCCTCCCCCGCCCCGCCCCTGGCTTGTGCTCTGTTTCTCTGTCTCTAAAATAAATAAACATTAAAAAAAATTTTTTTTAATTAATGACAATGTCAAATTTACCAAAAACTGAGGAAATTACAAAATAGAGATCTCCAGAATTTTGCTGTGTATATCTGTGTATATAACTATCTTGCTAAACTTTTAGGGTTTGTCCTCTAAAGTTGTACATTTTCCTAGTTATGTAAGAATCAACATTTGGAATGAATTTTGATCATAATTAGTAAAACTGTAGGCTCTGGAGCCAGATAGCCTGGGTTCCTATCACACCTTCTCTACTTGCTAGCTATTCATACTTGGGCATATCTCAATACTTCAAGTTACTTACCCTTAAAATAAGGGAAAACAGTCCCTCCTTCATGGAGTTGTTATGCTAATTAGTTAAATGAGGCAAAGCACTTAGAACAGTATCTGGAACATTGTAATTGCTCAATAAATGTTAGCTATTATAATTGCTACCCATTCTCTTAACAGTAGTAGTATTAATTTTTTAAAAATATGCCAGATATTGGGGTGCCTGGGTGGCTCAGTCGGTTAAGTGTCTGACTCTTGATTTCAGTTTAGGTCAAGATCTCATGGTTTGGTTCGTGAGATAGAGCCTCACATCGGCCTCCACACTGACAGTGCAGAGACTGCGTGGGATTGATTCTCTCTCCTTTCTCTCTGCCCCTCCCCACTCGTGCTCTCTCTCTCAAAATAAATAAGTAAAATTTAAATGAATGAATGAATGAATAAATATGGCTCACAGAAGGTATTCCTCCTGTAGGGAAACTGGAGATTAATTACCTACATTTTGCCCAAATAGTGTATTTACTGGAGACATGAGTAATGACAGCTAAACAAAAAGTTAAAAGGTAGGAGCCAAGAGTGGCTTCCCATATTCATTAACACTTCCTAATAGCATAACTATGCAAAGGGCCTGAATAGAAAGACAGGATTTCATGAATATACAATAGATTCTCTCTTGTTTTGTTTTGTTTTGTTTTGTTTTGTTTTGTTTTGTTTTGTTTTGTTAGAGAGACAGAGCAGAGGGGCAAAGGGAGGGAGAAAGAATCTTAAGCAGGCTCCACACTCAGTGCAGAGCCTGACACAGGGCTCAATCCCACAACTCTGGGATCATGACCCAACTTGGAATTAGGAACAGACACTTAACCTACTGAGCCACTCAGGCGCCTCTACAATAAAATCTTTTTATTTGAGGAAAAGTTACTTACCTTTTTCCTCTCTCAAATTCATCTAAAGTTACCAGAACCCTGAAATTGTGTTTGGGATCACTAGGGGATCATGTGTGTGAAATGTCAAAGAAGTAGACTGTAAATGTTAGATGTAGGAAAGAAAAAATGGGAAAGATAGTATTATCCAATTAAAAGAAAAAGCCCGCTAATTCAAAGGGATACATGCACCCCTATGTTTATAGCAGCATTACTTACATTAGCCAAGATATGGAAGCAACTCAAGGGTCATTGAAGATATGGCACACACACACACATGCAACGGAATATTATTCGGCCATAAAAAAAATGAAATCTTGCCATTTGCAATAACATGGATGGAGCTAGAGAGTATAATGCTAAGTGAAATAAGTTAGAGAAAGCCAAATACCATATGATTTCACTCATATGTGGAATTTAAGAAACAAACAGGCAAAGGGAAAAACATATGAGAGAGAGAAATCAAGATGTAGATTCTTTTTTTTTTAATGTTTATTTTTGAGAGAGATAGAGTGCTCACCAATGGGGGAGGGGCAGAGAGAGAGGGAGACACAGAATCCCAAGCAGGCTCCAGGCTCTGAGCTGTTAGCACAGAGCCTGATGTGGGACTCAAACCCACGGACTGTGAGATTATGACCTGACCCAAAGTCAGACCCTTAACCAACTGAGCACCCAGAGGCCCCTGTAGATCCTTAATTATATAGAATAAACTGATGGTTAACAGAAGGGAGGTAACAGGAGCAGGGGGGTGGGGGGTTGGGGGTAGGGGGAGATGGGTTAAATAAGTGTTGGGGATGTAGTGAGCACTGAGTGAAGTATGAAATTGTTGAATTACTATATTTTACACCTGAAACTAATATTACACCGTATGTTAACTGGAATTAAAATAGAACTTTAAAAAAAAATAAAAAAGAAAAAGCCATTATGTCACACACACCAAACAAGATGCCAGAACACACACCCAAGGATCAATGGAGAGAGGGAGAAGGAAAGAAGGAAGACAAAACTGCTGGTCTTTCTCCCTGCCTTATGAGGGATCACAATAAGTATCTGTGAAATTTGAATTCCAGTAACAACCTCTTCCCTGGGATAGAACTGAGGGCAATTACAGAGAAATTACTGAATATTTCTTCCCTTGAGAGTAAACTGGGTCATGCATATGTGGATTCCCCTTTGCTAAGGGTGCCACTCTGTACACAGCCAATTTAAAATACAACTTTAGGGAAACAAAACAAGATTATCAGTACATAAAAACTGAACATATGTGGATGATGCAGCGGTAACATCACTGAATAATTTCCATTACTACTTCCATAACTGAATTCAACTCAACAGTTAAACAATTTAAATTAAGCAGAAAGGTAATTTGATGCCAAGAAAGATGTGGTAAACGGGAGAGTGGAAAAATACTTGCTTAAGCCACAGACTATTCATCTGAGATGGATCATTGAAGGGGCCCATGCTGTAGATTTCCTTATGCTGGTATATCATCCGAAAATATCTGGCTTCAGTTTAAAACAGGATATTCTTAAATGTCTTAAGTTTCCCAAAGCTTAAATCAGCAGTCAGTTCATTTAGTTTGTGGGCAATGCACTAACTTAAGATCCTTTCTTTCCACAAACCAAAATTAATCAATCATCTGTCTCTGTAAAGAATCTGTGCTTCTGAAAGAATTTTAAATCTATGTTAGGAAAGGCCTGAGGTAGTAGGTCTAAAAGGAGGAATTGTGGCAAAGTCTCACTTCTTAGAAACTGCTGTCTCAACATGTTTTTCTTCTGAGGAGCAATAAAATTCCATATATGATATAAGACTTGATGTGGGATGCCTGGGTGGCTCAGTCATTTAAGTGTCTGACGATTTTGGCTCAAGTCATGATCATCTCATGGTTGGTGAGTTTGAGCCTCGCACTGGACTCCACGCTGACACTGCAGAGCCTGCTTGGGATTCTCTCTCTCTCCCTCTCTCTGCACCTCCCCTGCTTTCTCTCTGTCTCTTTTTCAAAATACATAAATTAAAGGGGTGCTTGGGTGGCTCAGTTGGTTAAGTGTCCCACCTTCGGCTCAGGTCATGAACCCATGCTTTGTGGGTTTGATCCCAGCATCAGGTTCTGTGCTGACAGCTAGGAGCCTGGAGCCTGCTTCAGATTCTGTCTCCCTCTCTGTTTGCCCCTCCCCTGCTCGTGCTCTGTCTCTGTCTCTCTCTCTCAAAAACATTAAAAAAAATACTATTCCAAATAAAAAAATAAGAACTTTAAAACTTTTTTTTAACATTTATTTATTATTGAGAGACAGAGACAGAGCACAAGCATGGGATGGGCAGAGAGGGGAGGAGACACAGAATCTGAAGCAGGCTCAGCACAGAGTCCGAAACAGGGCTTGAACTCACAAACTGTGAGATCATGACCTGAACCAAAGTCGGATGCCCAACCAACTTCCCCCAAAAAGGGAAGGAAAGGATTTAAGGAAGCTGCTTTAAATGGAAAAGAAACAGCAAAAATCCAAAGATGAACATTATTTTTAAAAGTAAAATTATTTTAAAAAATAGTGCATAAAATTCATGACCTGCATTTAGTATGAATAGTAACCATCATATTATATTTGTTGTAAGCTCTATCTATCTATCTATCTATCTATCTTTAATTCAGAGAGACAGAAAGTGCAAGCAGGGGAGAGAGACAGAGAAAATCTTAAGCAGACTCCAGGCTCAGTCCAGAGCCCAACACGGGGCTTGAACCCATGACCCTGAGATTATGACCTGAGCTGAAATCAAGAGTTGGACGCTCAACTGACTGAGCCCCCAGGTAGGTACCCCATAAGCTCTTGAAAGGTACGAACTTTTGTTTGTTCAAAATAATGCCTACTAAATGGGAAGATGTGAGGAGTTACTCCTGCTTTCTTCATTAGCCTTGAGTGAAAATTGGGAAGGACAAAAACAATGAAAAAGCCTCCTAGCCAAAGAGAACAGAGGAGACAGGGCCAGAGGCTATAGCCCCTTGATCATATAATATGAGGCTGCAAAAAAGTGTGCCTAGCTCAAGGTTAAATTTGATATGCCTGTAAGGGATCACAGAAAGGCTGGGAACAAAAAGATGTAACTAAACATCACAGATACTCAGGTAATAGCTGAAATTATAGGAGCAAATGACCTAAACATAGGTTGTATACAAAGGAGATGAATGAGGATCCTATCACCTTCTATTGCTTCACTGACCTCCTAAACTAGCTAGCACCAGTTTCTCCCAATAGGCAGAATGAGATCCTGAAACAATTTTCCATGCAGATATGAAGTACAGAAAGGAAGTGAGGTTAACATTTTTTGAACACCTATCATGTGCTAGGTTATATAAAAAACTTGACATAACCTTCACAATCATTTGACTGAGAAAGAAACTGAGGCTTAAAGTTATTTTCCTGACATCATGCAGAACACTAGGTCTCCTTGGCTCCAAAGCCAATGCTATTTCTATAATATAACACAATCATCAGCACAGATTCACTTGGGTATATTCTGCTCAACAGTACTTTCTCTTTCCCTGGAAGAGAGGCAGCCCTGGCCTGTTCTCGTCACCTTACTGGGTCATAATAAGCCACTGATTCTCTAGCTCTTGCCTTAATTATGGCTCTCAGGCTGTGCCTCGACTGGTTCATGACAGCTGTTCAGCTTACTCCTACTGCTGAGGAGATGCTGCAGAGACAATGTCATGGAAAAGGCATGCGTGAACTGCTGGTAAGTTAAAAAACACGTAAGAAGCAGAATTCTACCAGGGTCAAGACTTCTAATTCTATCATTCTCACTAGTGGAAAGGATAAGGAAACAGTCCACAATAGTGGATATTTCACAAATAATTTACATCTTCACTATTTGTTGTTGTTTTGTAGCAGCAGCTTTACCTCTCTAATTACACTGTGCTCAAGCAAATATTAAAATTCATCTTCCGTCTCAGAGTAAATGCAGCAGATTGTGGCAATTCAACGCTCCACCCGGAAACAGGACAAAAGAAACCTGACGGAGATGAAAAATTCTAGGAAAATAAGTAGCAAAACTGATCCATCTTACAAGAATCATTAAGAGCTGATTGCTCAGAGAAAACGTTTTAACCAAACATAAAACAAAACAAAACAAAACCAATTTATAAAAAAATAAATTCCGGGTGCAGTACAAACTTAAATATGAAAAATAAAACTTAAAACACAAGAAGGAAAAAAGAAAGAAAGAGAATGTTTTAACCAAATTTAAGATTATCCTCCAAATAAGAAATCCAAAATAACTTTTCAAACTTTTTTCCAAAAATCTGGGAATAGCTTCTCAGGGGAATCTCCTGGGAGGCGGAGAGGGAGATGTGTTGCTGTTGACAATAAACACAAAAACACAATCTAACAGGGTTAAACATTCCTTTCAGATGCACTTTGTTCCCAAACTGGTTAATACCCAATGATTTACTAACAGTCCCCACCCCCAACCTAAAAATACATTTCTCCCATAAATAATTTTAGATTTCTTCAAATGGATATAATGAATACCTTACTAAGCAGTATTAAAGGGTTTTATGTCCATGCCTTTTTAATCCTTCCTATTTCGCCACATCTTCCCCTCCCCATTCAGCATATCAACTTGGCAAAAATAAGTTAGCCTGGTATTTTAAGTACAGACCTGCATTTGAGACAGTCTTACAAGTTCAAGACTGCAACTTTTGGCTCACTGCATTCTCTCCTATTTATTCACGTTAATGAGTAGTCCTCCTAGTTTTGTGGCATTAATACCATTACAATGCTACAACTGTACAAGATGCTTAAACAAAAGGTAAAGGAGGCATCAAGATCTTTTAAATAATCATGCATTCACAGGTAAGACTTCATTATTCCAGGTAGCAACTTCTAGGCCAGGATGCTGTTTTCCTATGGCTTTCCTGAATATTCTGCTTCAAAACCAGACCCTAAAAGTGTGATAGGGAGTAATTATAATAAAACAGAGAGAGAGGACTCCATTTGTCTGATACTTCAGTGATCCATTGCTGAAGAGGAAACACACATAAATAGGTCAGGAGTGTAGAGCAAAGTGTTTGCTAAAAGTTACACAGCAGTCTTCTGCCATCACCCCACAAAGAGAAAGAATGAAGATCTTTAGGGTAGAAGAACCTTGTCAACCAGTTGAGGACAAAGTGATAGCAAAGAAAAACAGTCAATATGAAAAAATTATTTCAAGATGGATCATAGGTCTAAACTTGAAATGCCACCATAAAACTTCTAGGAGAAAACACGGAATATCTTCGTGACCTTGAAGTTGGCAAAGATTTCTTAGACAGGACACACAACACCAACCGTGAAGAAAAAATTGCAGCTCAGCTAAATATCCTTAATGGAAACGAGTAGACAAGCTACAGATTAGAAAAAAAATTCACAACACACTCTTCTGACAACAAACTTGTACCTGGAATACAGAGTTCTATAAGAATAACTAAACAACCGAGTAAAAAATATATCTAAAAGAACTTGAACTTTAAGATATAAAAATATATCTTAAAGAACTTGAACTTTTAAAGATACATGAATGGTCAATAAACACGTGGAAAGGTGCTTTTTCTTTATTCACCAGGGAAATGGAAATTAAAAACCACAACAAAATACCATTTCATAACTATTACAAGGGCTAAAATAGTAAGATGAATAACATCTGATGTTAGCAAGGATATGAAGCAATTGGAACTCTCATACATTGTTGTTAGGAGTGTAAGATGGTACATTTACTCTAGGGGATTGTTCTGCAGTTTCTTTTAATGTTTTTTTTTTTTTTCACGTTTATTTATTTTGAGAGAGAGTGAGAGCAGGGGAGGAGCAGAGAGAGGGGGAGAGAAAGAATCCCAAGCAGTCCAGAGCCTCACTTCCTCAATTTCATAAACCATGAGATCATGACCTGAGCTGAAACCAAGAGTGAGATGCTTAACCAACTAAGCCATCCAGACACCCCTAGAGCATATGGGGGTCATAAGATCGTGCCCCACGTTGGGCATAGAGCTTACTAAAAAAAAAAATTGATACAGATAAAAACTATGAATCTCAAAGGCATGATGACAAGTGAAAGAAGCCTTATGCAAGACAGTGCCTACTGTATGGCTCCATTCCCACATAAAATTCAAGAACAAAACTGGCAAAAGAAATCAGAAAGTAGTTATCTGGGCTGAAGATAGGGAGAGAAATTGACTTGAAAGAGCAAAGAGAACCTTCTGGGGGTGATAGAAATGTTCAACAGCTTCTGTAGTGGTTACACAGGTATATATAATTGCCACAACTCATTGGGCTGAACACCTAAGAACATATTATTGTATTAATTATATTCCAATTTTCAAAAATGTTAAGGAATCAGAATTAATCCAAGTGATAAATAGTCCAGCACAAAGAAAAATCTGACAGCTTTTTAATTTCATCTGAATTTTCAAGACTGAAATATTTAAAATATGCTAAAGGGGCGCCTGGGTGGCTCAGTCGGTTAGGCGTCCGACTTCGGCTCAGGTCATGATCTCACGGTTCGTGAGTTCGAGCCCCGCGTTGGGCTCTGTGCTGACAGCTCAGAGCCTGGAGCCTGCTTCTGCTTCTGTGTCTCCCTCTCTCTCTGCCCCTCCCCTGCACATGCTCTGTCTCTCTCTCAAAAATAAATAAAGAGTAAAAAAAAAAAAAATTGAAAAAAAATATGCTAAAAAAATGTAGTGTCAATATCATGAACATTCATATAACTCAACTTGATCAATCTTAAACATTCTGTCATATTTGTTCAGGTTTATTTCCTCACAAAAAGCCCCCATGAACCTCTCTTTGACTCCATTCATCTTCTCATGCCCTAGTAGTAATCATATCCTGAATTTGGTGTATAACAAGTTCATTATTTTTCTTTTATTTCAACTCCAGAGACCTAAAAAATAAACTACACTGAAAGAGCATTTTTAGGGACCTGTATTTTAAATAACCTTTTTATACTTGAGATTTAATGCTCTGTATATTCCATCCTTCTTTCATTTAGCAAACATACATGGTAACAGTGATACGAGTGATGTTTTGCTAGGTGCCAAGGACACAGTCTACAGGAGAATGCCTGGCGTAAAAATAATTTCATGCCAGTGTGCTAATGCTAATAGAGAATACATAAAACTTTTTCAAAAGATGTTGATTCCTTACCTAATCAGAATATTCCAAACATCTAAATCATTATGAGATTTGCTTGACAACAAAGGCCAACACAAATATAATATTTATTGCAAATAATTTCCCCCTTTCTCTTGATTTTTCACACTAAACAGGACAAAGAGAAAGGAATTATTTGGCATCTAAGTCCTAGAGTTTGGTCTTTCTTTGCCAATATTCATTAAGAGAGTCTTGCCCTCATTCACTAAAGAACAATGAAGAAATCTCAAGTTACACAATAATCAGTGGCAAAATTAATTGCAATCTAGATTACTCAATATTCCTTCTTCCTAAGTGATTCTTTTCTGCTTGAAGAAGACAGCTTTATAAATGCTGCCTGTGTTGGTCCAAAGGAGATTAGTTACAATGAAAGATGGAAAAGCAAAGGCTGATTTATCTGCAGATCTACAACATAAAATCTCTTATCTGATACTTGTGTTTATCTCTATCACAACAATAAAGTTCACAATAAGGTATTACAAATCCTGAGGCTCCATCTGAATGATCAAAAAGAGATTAAATTGTATTTAGGGTATTTTTAGTGTTAAAGATAACTTGATTATATTTTAACCCTCTGACAATCCATGATGTATTTGTACACAATCAGTTTATTTAAAAAACAATCTTTTTACATTTATTTATTTTTGAGAGACAGAGCACAAGTGGGGGAGGGGTAGAGAGAGAGAGGGAGACACAGAATCTGAAGCAGGCTCCAGGCTCCAAGCTGTCAGCACAGAGCCCGCTGTGGGACTCGAACCCACGAACTGCGAGATCATGACCTGAGCCAAAGTCGGACGCTCAACCAACTGAGCCACCCAGGCGCCCCTACAATCAGCTTATTTTAACAACAACTCTTCATTCTCTATCTTATATTTAGAGTGATAAAATATGAGAACTAGAAGGCATCCTATTTTTAATAGATAAGAAATACAATGCCTTAATGCTGAAATTATTTTTTCCAAGGTTACATAGAATGCTAACGGCCGTCAGAAATGCTTTGCTTTATTTTTCTCCCAAGTATCTTGTCCTCTTGTGCTTGGGTTTAGAAGTATTTTTGGTGTCAGAAGACTCAGGTAGTTTCTGTAACGATCACGTCCCAAGGACTGGAGATATCTTAAAGATCCCAAAGACTTCTTTTGAGACCCAAGCACAAAAGAAATAGAAGAAAATATAAGAAAAAAACCCAAAAACAAAAAGATAAGAGCGGGAGGAAACTGGTTGGTTGAAGAATAACAAGAGTGGACCAGATCGTTCTCGCAACCACAATCTCCCTAGAGAGAAGCAGAGGGAAAACATTTTTCTTGTCAAAATATACATATGAAAATATATACACAAATATATATGAATATATTTATAAATCTGCCAGACCTGGCTACTAAAAAACATCTTGGCAGCATTTAAAATTATTTTATTTCTTTATTTACCAATATCAATGCCATAGACTAATCTTGTAATATTATTACTCCATATCCAGAAACGAAATTAACAAGTACAAAAATCAACTCTATGACACTGTAGGTAGACAAAGCAGATCAATATTAAAACATCTGTGGTAAGCAGTGACTTGCAGAAATATCACTTTAGTCTTTGTCTTATTTTTTGGCAGAATTTATATTTGCCCAGAGCCAGCTTAATTTTTTTCAATTACTTTTACTTTATGTTCATTGAAAAACAAATGCAGTTTTATTCTACAATGTAATTAATAATCTTTGAAGAGACTAATGCCAAACATTTATCCTTAGCACCTAAAACGTAGTACTGTTTACTAGGGTTTTTAAAAATATAGATAGCCCTTATTGCAATGAAAACAGCTAACAATTTAAATACTTCTACTGGCCACCAATTACAGCAGAATAAGGAGGTAAATCCAAGACGCTTAGTGTTCAGTGAAACAGATTGTATTTCATTTGGGCAAACATTTATTTGTAAAAGTAAATATGGTTTAGAGATGTTTTTCAAAAGTAAACTAACACAGGGGCGCCTGGGTGGCTCAGTCAGTTAAGTGTCCGACTTCAGCTCAGGTCATGATCTCACAGTTCGTGGGTTTGAGCCCCGCGTCAGGCTCATGCTGACAGCTCAGCGCCTGGAGCCTGTTTCAGATTCTGTGTCTCCCTCTCTCTCTCTGCCCCTCCCCTGTTCACACTCTGTCTCTGTCTCAAGAATAAATAAACACTTAAAACAACAATAGTAAACTAACATAGTAATATACCAAAAATGGAAGAGCACCAAAAAAGTTTGGCTACGGGGTGCCTGGGTGGCTCAGTTGGTTGAGCATCTGATTTTGGCTCAGGTCACGATCTCATGGTTCGTGAATTCGAGCCCCATATCTCTCTCAAAAATAAATAAATAAACTTAAAAAAAATTAAAAGAGCTTAGCAGAGTGAGCTCTCAATAACATCATTATTATTTCCATTGTTTTAATTTTTAATTTACAATTTAGTTATAAAATATTTTGAGGCACCTGGCTGGCTCAGTCAGTACAGCATATGACTCTTGATCTAAGGGGTCATAAATTCGAGCCCTACGCTGGGCATACAGATACCTTAAAAAAAAAAAAAAAAGTTTTTTAATTCTATAGCTTCAACATTTGCACTGTAATAGCAGAAGCAAGTTTGCCTAGAAACCGCCCCATTCCACATTTCAGTTTGGCGAGGATGCCAATCTTGATATAACAGCGTTGGGCACATGACCCAGGTCTAGATCACAGTCTCCATCACCTTAGAAATAGTGCTAGTTTGAAGAGGTGGACAAAGCAGAGCTAATCAGAGTCCTTGCCAGAGACTGAAATGCAGGTGCCAGAAGAAAAATGTTTCTTTTTTAACAGGGGTTATTAAGTTAGGGTGATATATTTATATCATATATATATCATATATATATAGGGTATATGATATATATATGATATATATATGATATATATATCATATATATATAGGGTGATATATTCCTAGACTGCCAATGCTATTTTAGCTGACTAGGCAGAATTAGACTCCACAGCAGGAGATGTTGCAGCCAAGATAATCTGAGCCTTTGGATCCCTCTGGACCTAAACCTAGATCCGCCCCCAGTCTTAAGAACTATGTGAGGCAATACGTTCCACTTCTGCTCAGTTTGGTATGGGTTTCTGCAACAAAAATACTTCTTACTAAAAACTGTATGCATCTATTTCAATAGACAAAGATTTTTCTCTATCCCAACCTACCTCTACCTTCAAGACCTGCCCCTGAGCTCTATCTATACATTTTTGTTGTCTATACATGTTTGTATACATTTTGTTGTCTATACATTTTTGTTTGTATAGATGTATACATCTATACATTTTGTTGTATCTATACAGTCATGATGCATACTTGTGAAGTTGCTTGAAATTCATACAAAAGTAATGTTCAAAAACTCAAATAAATGCTGGGAATGATTTATTAGTCACTTCAGAGTGTCAAAAGTTTTTGAAAATTTCCAACTAGCTCATCTGTACCCAAGTGTATTCTTCTTGTGTTCCTTTTATATCTGTCTATAAAGTTTCTAAATCCCTCAACTAATAGAGTAATTAAGACCATCTTCTGATGTTTTTAGAACATCATAGTAGATCACTGTTGTTTATGTCTGCCTGGTATCCATTTTCCTTTCTTCTAGTAACACCATGTTGACTATCCTTGGAGACACCCCACTTGCAGTCCACATAGAACCAGGGGAATTACCCTATTCCCTGACTCCAAGGTGAGTACATGATCTGGGCCTGGCCAATCAGAACTCCTTGCCACATGATTGGAACATGGATGAGTGGGGTCCAACTTCTGGCAGAATGATTGGGAAATAGGTGTTACAAAGATATTAGTTTTCTTCAAATGAATTTATGAATTTAATACAATTTTAATCAAAATCCTAAAGGATTTTTTAATGATAAAATCATTCTAAAATTTACCCAGAGAATTAAGTATACTCTCATACCACCCTGCAATTGTTTACTGTTATTTTTCAAATTTTTCTTGACTGGTATAGTTCACTTGAATGATCAGATATTAAATGTTAAAGGTTTAGTATGTTATAGTTTAGTATGTTACAAAACACTCAAATAGAATATAATACAAAATCCAGAATCAGACTGCAGAATACAACAAATTAATTATATAAAAGGGTCCATTTCAAATCAATGAGGAAAGGCCAGGTCATGCCTACGGTGACAGATACACAGCATGTGTACTATACCTCACCCGTGCGGCACACTCATTGCAGACATCACTAATTAAGCAGAGCATGTTTTCCTGTTGGACCCAGGTATGGCTCTGGAATCTTTCCCTACATGGCACTCCAGGCAGCCCCATCAATCTATTAGACAACTCATGCAAGAGCATTATTTGGCAAATAATGCTAAGATAATCAGCTAACTGTTTGGAAAAATAAAGTTAAACCTCTATGGCAGACCATATGCCAAAATAAATTCTACGTAAAGAGTTAAATGTAAAAAAATGAGACCATAAAAAGACTAGAACAAAGCTTTTGCAAAAGATATTCTCTGAGAGAAGCATAAGCTCTGAGATGAGGAAATGTGAGAGGGAGTGATGGCAATGCCTTGGTTCTTGACATCACTGATGCAGGGCTGCTTAGTTTTTTCTGGAGTCCTGAGACTTGTCTGTATCTTTACAGTACCACCACTATTTTACTTAAACTAGTTTAAATAGCCTTCTGTGCTTTAAAACCAAGAGCACATTAAATAAGGCATATATACTTTCTTTCAGAAATTTTTTTGTTGATCAACTCCTTTTACTACTAATAAAGAAGTTTATGATTTTTTTTTTTTTTAAATAAGAGAGAGGGCGCCTGGGTGGCTCAGTTGGTTGAGTGTCCAACTTCAGCTCAGGTTGTGATCTTGTGTTCCAAAAGTTCGAGCCCCGTGTTGGGCTCTGTGCTGACAGCTTAGAGCCTGAACCTGCTTCAGATTCTGTGTCTCCTTCTCTCTCCCCATCTCCCACTCATGCTCTGTCTCTCAAAAATAAACATTTAAAAAATTTTAAACGAGAGAGAGAGAGAAAGAAAGAGAGCACGCATGAGCAGGGGAGGGGCAGAGAAAGAGGGAGAGAGAGAATCCCAAACACACTCTGCACTGATGGCCCCTGTGGGGCTTGATCTCACAAACCATGAAATCGTGACCCGAGCCTAAATCAAGATTCGGACACTTAACTGAGACACCCAGGTGCCCCAGTCTATGACTTTTCTGAATCCCTTTCAAATCAAAGCTTCCCATTTTCTGACTGTGAAGTATAACATTTTATATACATGACAGATTATTCTTAACTGTAGTTATATGTCAAAGCATTCTAGCAACTTCTAGCGAGCCAGATTACAGAAACAAACCAAGTTGGAGTTTAGTAACTTTTACTCTTTCCAAAAAGCCAATCTACTGACACCATAATCACCGGCACTTTGTTCCTATACAAAATCATTTCATGAGATTTGTTTTTAAAATGAAATCAAACACAAATTGTATGAAGAAATCAGCGTAGCTTCCTTAGAATGGCACTCACATAAAGTGAGTAAATCAACTGTCTTTCTCCAGACACAAAACATTAAGTGTACCAGAACATACAATCATTTCTCTGAAGCTAACAGCTCCTTTCTCTAATCTAGGGGGGGAAACCCTTTAAAGGAAGAATATGCTCTCATGCTGTGTGACCAGATGTAAAGTACTGTTTATAAAACTAAAATTTTTCTTCTCAGTGCCCAGAGCCAGCAGTCATATCACCTAAGTGCTTTATAACAAAGCTAAATGGTATAAGCTTAACACCCTCCCAAAGTATTCCATTTTTTCCCACTGTCAACAACCATTCTCCTATTATCCCCGGAGAGAAATCTCAGGGCTAATTGATGATATCCAATCTGTACCCAAAGCCCATCATTTCTTCCTTGAAAACAGTGGCTCTCAATTTTCCACCCAATGTCTCTGATGGATCAAATGCCTGGCTAGCAACAGAGGCGCACTGCCAGAGATTCTCCACACGTGTCAAATCTTTGGGAGCACAGGCAGTCAGAAGGAGGCTTTCTGGGTGGAAAAAAGGTCCCCGGCGGATTCTGCTGACCCCTGGCAAAAATCATCTGCTTTAATATGTTTCCTGAATTGCATCTTCGTATCTATTCCCTGCTACCACCACTACCCCATTCAATGATTATCATCTCTGCTTTGGGTTGCTTTTTACTCTAACAGCTGTAGTTTTTCCTACCTTTTGTCTTTCCTCTTTGCATTGGATCCAGATCATCCACTGCTGCCAACCCAAAATTCTGTTCCCATCATGTCACTTCCTGGCTCAAAAATGGATTGCATCAGTTCCCCACTCCTTCTATCTCTTCAGCCTCTTCCCTTGCCTGTTGGCCTTGTTTCCTTGCTCTACAAATATGTCCCAATTATTTCCCATGTAAAACAAAATAAAGAACAACCAACTACAAAACTAAAACGTTCTTTGGACACTTCATTCAACTCTAGTTACCATCTTTGCTTCTTTGATTTTTCTGAGAACTTTTAAAAAGCATAGTCTATTCACTGCCTTCTGCTCCTGTCATTCTGCTGAAATTGCTCTTATGAGAACTTTAATGATCCGGTTCTCTAATTACCAAATCCAACAGATTTCATTTTTGTTCTTTACTTTCTTGGCTTCTGATGCTGATCACATCCTCCTTTTCAGATTCTTGCCTCACTGACTTCCACAGGACCATTTTCTCCCGGCTCTCTCCCTACCTCCTGGACCATTTCTTTCCAGATTCTTCTCCTCCCACTCCTTGCTTCAAATGTAGGGGTTCTGCAGGGTTCCATCCTGGTTCTATCTCCCTTTTTTATTTGCATCCTCTCTTGATGATTATATCTATCCTCATGGCATCAATTACCACCTTACCCTAACATCTCCTAAGTCTTCATTGAGTTCTCACATTTCTCTTCACTATAGACCACACTCCAGACCCGCTATTGGACTTTTGTGCCAGAATGTCACACAGGTAACTCAAATTCAACACGTCCAAAACCAAACTTATCTTCACCCAAAACAGAGTTCCTCCCCTGTCAATTTTGTTATCTGGTTTCCTAAGCCAGAAATCTAGGAGTTTCCTCCACTTTCCTTTTTCCCTCAGTCCCCAAACCGATCATTTAGACCTGCTGTTTCTATCTCAATATTTTTCAGTCTCAATATCCTTATGGTGTCACAACAGCTTCCTAACTGCTTTCCCTTACCTCATGTCTTGAGCTCCTACACTCCATCTGCCACTCTGAACCTCCTAAGACATCACTCCCTCACTTATTTTTAGTATTTTCTATTTAATGTTTATTTATTTTGAGAGAAAGAGAGGGAAAAAAACATGAATGGGGAGGGGCAGAGAGAGAGACTCCAAGCAGGCTCCACACTGTCAACACAGAGCCTGATGTGGGGCTCAAACACATGAACGTGACATCATGGCCTGAGCTGAAATCAAGAGTTGGACACTTAAATTACTGGGCTACCAAGGCACCCCATCATTACCTCATTTAAAGCCCTTTAAATTAACCTGGTGGCTCCTAGGCCTAAAACTTCTGACAGCACACACCATTAGGAAAAGCGTGAGCCTACACTCTCAATCTGTGAATATTGTCTAATATATGTATATTATTAAACATCCATAAAATATAGAAATCAAGAAAGAATGAGATGAAGATGAAATAAAAACACTAACATATTTCTGATGATGTCATACTATCATTGTTACTACATTACTCAAACTAGAATATACTCTTAGGGTCAAGTTCATTAATAATGACAATGTATTAATCCACATTTCAAATAAGTCTTCTTGGCAATTTCATTTTTTAGGCTGACTTCTTGACGATAGGGTTACCTTGAGATGTGACAAAGAGCTCCTATTAGGAGAAATGTTGGCTTTGCCTTTTTGTTATTGTTTATAGTGTTATAATTGCCTTCAATCCACAGTTTCTTTGTGCAAATCTTTAAGGCACTCATTTATTTTGTGAAGACTAATTTAGTTAAAAGCACATGCAATATATCCATTCAATCATGCTCAAGAAAACTGCAGTAAGTCGTGGTATGAAAATAGCAGACTAAACAAACAAACAAACAAATAAATAAAACAAGAGCAGACAAATTAGTAAGGTCACCACTAGCAATCCCTTTGCTTTGTGAAGCTTCTACTCTTTCCTTGAGATTTCACCTTGTGTACCAAATGTGTAATGGCCCTGTCTTGTAAGACTAAGAGAACAAGTGTCACCAATACATTAAATATTAATAAAGCTCAAATTCTTTTTTCAGGTTGAAAAGCAAATATAAGCCCTACTGAGAGACCATTGCTTGCACTGCACACAAGGCACTTGATGATCTCTGGCCTCCGCCCATCTTCCCAAGTACACACTTCCCGTACCTTACTTACCACGCTTTACTTCTCTCAACACACCAGCTACTTATCACTTTCCAACCTTTGACACGCTGTCTCCTTTGCACTTCTTTCTCTCCTCTAGGGCACCAAATTCTCACCTCTTTTAAAGCACTTATCACAAACCTATTATAACTATTTCCTTCCTAGCCTAAAGGGTGGGGATTACTCCCAATTTTTAATTCCCGGCATCTACCACAACACCTTGTTTGCAGTAGCTACTTAATAAATGTTGACTGACAGAATGAAAAAGGTCCAAATTCCTCTGGCTGGCTTTCAAGGCCTTGCATAATCTGGCTCCAATTTATCTTCCCAGCTTTATTTTCTTCCAAGTTCAATCCTATTCTCCTCACTTCCTATCATATGTCAAGTTCATTTTGGCTTTTGCTCAGGTTATCCCCTCAATTTGGAAGGACTTCCACCTACAGGGAAGCAACCTGTCCCTCAAGCCTCCGATCAAACGATCCTTTCCCCATGACGGCACACTCTGCTCTTCCACCCTATAACTGATCATTCCCCTCAGGGAACTCTTGAAGAGGGAGTACTACCCATTTGATCAATTTCTGTGTGGCAGTTTTCTCTTTCCAATTTCAGTGTCAGCTCTTAGACACCAGGGACTACCTTCAACTTATTTTGCACGCTGACCTCTCACAACACATTACAACATGATAATGTTCAGGAGATCCTAAGAGACCTGAGTGACTGGCTGTACGTAGCACAGAACAAGGCAGAAAGCAATGACCTGGGTTTTAGTCCAAGTTCCACCACTAATTAGCTAGTTGACCTCAAACGTGTCGTTTAACCTCTCTGGTCATTAATTCCTCATCCAGAAGATGAGACTTTACAACTTTAAAAAATCCTGGTAAGATTTTTCCTTTTGCCCAAAGAGCATTAAAATTTTTCCTCTAAAAATCAAGAGAAATTCTGAGACCTTTAGTAACTCACTTAACTTTAATGAACTTTAGCGTAATCATTTGTAAAACAAAGATAAAATGCCCATCACTTCCAAGGACTGTGTAAAGGTCAAATGAGAAAATACAGATAAAAGTGCATGGATAATTTAAAAATGTTAATAAAAATGTAAGGCATTATTATCTTATTTAGGGGAAAATGCAAGCAAGTGGCATTATTTGTTGTTCAATTAGGATAGGATGTAAACCTAACCAGGAACAGTGATTGGATCCTTGAATAGTCAGTCAGCTCAGAATAGCTGGACACTTCCACAGCCACAGGCTGTACCTCATTCCTTATGTACAAAGACACACATTTGATCACAAAGTAAAGCAACCTTTATCCCGGAAGAATTACACAGCAGGTAATATATTAAAGTTACTGAGTTATCAGTTAAGATCTAAATTAAAGCCTGGTTTTGGTTTCTAAAAATGTTCTTAGAATTTTCATAACCACTCCATATTAGAATCAATAAACTTCTCATATTTTGATAATAATTTGGGGGACATATTTTAGCACGAGACTCTATGAGAAGTAAACTGGTTACAAAAACATAGTTTCTCATATAAACATGGCTAATCATTCAAGTGAAACATGATGAGGCTAGTTAAACAAAAAGAAAGGAACACAGAAACACAAACTTCCTGACAATTTAGATGTTCTTGTAGAGATAAATGAATGACTACACACACAAAATCTCAAAGAAAATGTAAAATGTTTTCCTTAGAAGACTCCCAACTCGTCCAACATACACTGAAGAAACTGGCAGTATAGGAATCCAAACTAGCTTCTTTAACTTAGCAGCCTAGTAATGTCAGCAATATGTTACATGTCCCCTAACACACACAACGAACCATATTATATAGAACAGTGAAAATCTCAAGCCATTCTGGATACAAAAATTATTTTCAATTTTCAAGATACGTTTCATGCCAGTCCACTTCCTCTATACACTTAACCATTTTCTTTTCAGTAGATTTGATAACAAAACTTAGAATTACATTTAGGCAATAAATGATTTTCCAACAATATTCCAACGAGAATTGCTTCAAAAGTACTGATCATTTCTCAAATTATCAAACTTTTTTTTAATGTTTATTTATTTTGAGTGCAGGAGAGTGTGTGTATGCCAGCAGGGAAGGGGCAGAGAGAGGGAGAGAGAGAATCCCAAGCAGGCTCTGTGCTGTCAGCACAGAGACTTAGGTGGGGCTCAAACTCACAAATCCTGAGATCATGACCTGAACTGAAATCAAAAGTCACATTCTTAACCAAGTGAGCTATCTAGGCATCCTTAAAATATCAAACCTTAAGTTGAACACTTTAAAACTGTCTTCCCTAACCTCTTCTGGAACATTTTCCAATGTATAGTCTAATTTATGTTCACTTAGTTTATTTCATAGCCCTAAAAAATATAAATGCTAGAAGCTACTTAGACCCTATTTTTAGCACTCAGGATACACTAAATTCAACATCTAATATCTGACAGGTGAGTAGTCACCTCTTTATGCTTAAAATCTGAATAACTCTGCATGGCATATCTTAGTATCAATGCTAACAGTCACTAGCTAAAACTGCAAGTACACAGTGAGTAGCAAATTTTAAGGTTCTGAGTGATAAAATCACTTCTTGACCTTTTGGCTAAAATCAAGGGTAAGGTATGGGGGTGCCTGGGTGGTTCTGTTGGTTAAGTGTCCAACTTCAGCTCAGGTCATGATCTCATAGTTTGTGGGTTTGAGCCCCGCGTCGAACTCTGCGCTGACAGCTCAGGGCTTGGAGCCTTCTAAGGATTCTATGTCTCCCCTCTCCCTGCCCCTTCCCCGCTCATGCTCTCTGTCTCAAAAATAAAACAATAAAAAAATTTAAAATCAAGGGTAAGATTCTACAATAAATAAATAAATACATACAATAACAATAAATAAAATAAAAAAGAAGAACAAAAAAATTAGAAAAAAATCAAGGGTAATGTTCTGAATGGTAAATGTGAAGAAGAAAAAATCAGAGGAATAGGAAACTAAATGCAAAATTTTTTAAGTTTATTTATTTACTTTAAGAGAGAGAACACATGAGCAAAGGAGGGATAGAGAGAGAGGGAGAAAAGATGAGCAGAGGAGGGACAGAGAGAGAGGCAGAAAAGATAAAGAATCTCAATCGGTCTCCACGCTGCCAGCGCAGAGCCCAGGGCGGAGCTCAGTGCGGGGCACAAATTCAAGAGCCATGATATCATGACCTGAGCTGAAATCAAGAGCTGGACACTTAACCGACTGAGCCACCTAGGTGCCCCTAAATGCAAATTAAAAATAAAAATGTTGGCCTATACAAGAGATGTTAGGAAAATAGGAAAACAAGAATCTTTGCTTCTAAGAAATGCAAACTCATTTCTTTCTTTCTTTTTTTTTTAATGTCTATTTATTTTTGAGAGAGAGACAGAAAGCAAGCAGGGGAAGGACAGAGAGGGAGAGGGAGACACAGAATCCGAAGCAGGCTCCAGGCTCTGAGCTGCCAGCACAGAGCCCGACATGGGGCTCAAAGCCATGAACCATGAGATCATGGCCTGAGCCAAAGCCGGACGCTTAACCAACCGAGCCACACAGGTGCCCCGCAAACTCATTTCTTAACCTGTTCGCCTAAAGTAATTCTTTTTCTTACCACGTTTTTCTTTTCAAGTAAAATGGAACCTTGGATTTTAACTTGTTATCCTGGCTATTCTGAGAGTGCTCGTGTTAATTCAGAGCATACCTTCATGACCCAGTCCTACCTTCCTCATTCAGAGTTTTGTTTTTGTTATTGTAGATTACTGCCATATTCCCAGATATCAAAAAGTATCAAATGAATAACAACCCTTTGAAGGCGGTATTATCATCATCCTGGTTTTTCAGATGAGGAAACCAAGGCTTAGCAAGGTTGAGTAACTTGCCTAGGGGTTACAAACCACTACTCAGAAACAGACCCACGTCTGTCTGACCACAAAGTCCTCACTTGTACTTACCCTCACCGGGCAGGAATAACTTCGTAATGTTTCTCATTTGTGTGTATTTTCTGGTGGCAGCTTTCTCTTAGGGGAAACTTTAGCTTCACCATCAACCTTTTCCCAGGCATCCTCAACCTCTGATCCCCATTAAGGTCTTCTATACATCTCTCCTTCCTTTGTGTCCTCTCCAGAGTTCTATTATAACATCACTTTAGCCCTTTGCTGCGGTTATTTCTCCCCTCTCTCTCTCTTATGTCAACTCCAAACTTCCTGAGGGCAGGAATCAGGGAACTTCAAGCGCCTCTGACACATGGCAGAGTTGAGTAATGTTTGATGTATGAATGAATAATCCTGACAAATCCATGGGATAATAAGGAGCCCTTTAGCTCAGTTCCCTAACCACAGGCAACCAGAGACTACTGCTTTCCTTTACCAGGGGGTGGCAAGGGCATGCCTAAGATTCCCTGCCCACACCACAAAAGAGTATCACTGTGCTGCTTAAGACAGCTTTTCAAGCTTTGAGACATCTAATGGAGGAACACTACGGTTCCAAAACTTGAAGGGCTAAGCATAAAATCTATCTTTTAGCTCTCGATTTTAAATAATGTTTGCTTCAATTAAATGACTGTTTTCAGTGATTTTGCATATTCTAAGTAATTTTATTTTTATATCTCTTTGTCTTGAAAGTGCAATTGCATACTTCCACACACATATAAGGACAAAAACTACTTGCCCTTTTTTTTTTTTTTTTTTTTTCAAAAACTACTTGTCTTTTACAAATTAGGAAAATAAAGTAGAACCTGTGTGTTAGGTAAAAAGGCACTCAATAAATATGTTATTATGCTGCTGTTTGTAAATCCTCCTCCTAAAAACACATGTGGCCTATTTTAGACTAATGAATACTGGGAAACATTTACTAGATGATTTTCATTTAACTGATATGAATACCAGGTTCAAAATATACCTAAACAAAAGCTGTGTTTTTAAAAAAATATATGGTGTAGGGGCACCTGGGTGGCTCAGTTGGCTAAGCCTCTGACTTCAGCTCAGGTCACGACCTCACTGCTCCTGAGTTTGAGCCCTGCATCGGCCGGCCTTCTGCTGTCAGTGTGAGGTCCACTTTTGCTTCCTGTCTCCCTCTCTCTCTGACCCTCCCCAGCTCGTGCTTTCTCTCTGTCTACAAAATAAAAAATAAAAATATGTGGTGTAAAGAGATGAAATATCTGTCCGTTACCACCGAGTACTACATAAACAGTACTACTTCAATATTCTGGCTCTGGGGCTCCTGGCTGACTCACCGAGTGCTGACTTTGGCTCAGGTCACGATCTCATGGTTTGTGGGTTCCAGCCCCGAGTCCGGCTCTCTGCTGACGGCTCAGACCCTGGAGCCTGGTTTGTATTCTGTGTCTTCCTCTCTTTCTGCCCCTCCCCACCTCAAAACTAAAATAAACATTAAAAAAAATTCTGGCTCTAAGAATTTATAACCAAATGCACATCGAGACCAATTTCAAGGTACATATTTAAGGTTACAATTTTTAAAATAATTTTTTTAAGTTCCTTTTACTCATTTTGAGAAACAGAGAGAGCACAGGAGGGGCAGAGACAGAATCCAAAGCAGGCTCCACATTGTCAGCATGGAGCCCAATATGGGGCTCAAACTCACCAACCATGAGATCATGCATGACCCGAGCTGAAATCAAGACTTGACCGCTTAACCAACTGAGCCACCCAGGCATCCCGGTTACAATTTTTTTTTACATACCCACTACCCAAGCCACAGTCTACAATTTTACTCCATTTATTAACACTAATTTCTGAGAAGTGTCTGGTCCCACCTATAGTGAGATATAAATAATACTTGTAAATAGAATATTATAAAGATGGGACACGGAAATTTCACACTTGGAGCACATACAAACTAACATTTTCCCAAATATTTACAAGCAGATTTGGAAAGAAAAAAAAAAAAAAAAAAAGTGAAAATCACTTTGCCAAGCTGGACTTCTGACCTCTCAGTTTGTCACTGGCCTCCCATTCCCCAAGTCCCTTCTGTTCTTCCTCTGCCAGGAATACCCTCCTGACTCATCTCTGCCTATGTCCATTACTTCCTTGGAGACCTGGCTCAAGATTCAGCTCCTTGAAAAAGGCCTCCCTGACGAATCCTGATTTCCACTACTTCCTAACTTTGCATTTCCTTGGCATTTATATATAGTTTGCATTACATAATCAGTAACTTGTAAGTTGTTTTGCATTTTTCCATCATGTCCCCAACTAGAGACCAAATACAGAAACATTATCTGTTATATCCTCGTCTATATAGCCAGTAATAAATGCTTCTTGAATGACTGAATCACCAGTGAAAGAAAGCCAATTGCTCACAAATTTCTGAAGTAAGCCAAGTGGCTTTTCAGATCACATTTACAATACTCTACCACCTCCAATATGGATGGGTCCTTCAAAGACATGAGATTTAATTTGGCCTGCCATAAATTCATCACGAAGGATCCAGGTTACAGGTCACTATACACTTAAAGTAAAAGTAGTGGCTATTCAAACCTATCTTGAGATTTAACATTTCAGGCTTCATTTAAAGCCTTGAAGCAGCATGCCTGTGAATGGTAGGAAGCTGGCACCAGTCTCGTGCAAAAGGGGCAAAACTCTAGTTGGCAGTAAATGTTCAAGCACGTGAGCCTCCACTGTTAAACAAGGCTCATTAGCCACACGAACTTGCTGTTTCAGCTTTCCGTCTTCAATGAAGTGCTATGATCTCTTTTGGTTATTGTTGAGAGCCAATGATGGGTTAAATTCCCATAAATTAACCAGTAGTTTTGGTGGTTTGCCCAAGCATACCACTGGCATGGGTGTGGGTGATTTTTTATTTATTTATTTTAACAGACCCTCTCGCCCCAGGAAGCCAGATGTGAATGAAGAAAGCGCCAACCGGGCACTTCTCGGGAGGCAAACCGAGACCTCCAGGACTCGAGCCCTTCAGTTTCCCCCTAGTTCTTAGTGTCAGCTTATCGTGCAGAGGCGGGGCTTCAAGCGCGGCTGCTTTTTACTAAATCTCAACCGACTCTTCCTTAGGGACTGAAAGCCAACTTCTCCTGCAAGGACCATCAGTTTTTCCATACTCCAAGCCCTAGCAAGCAGAGTCAAGGGGGAGCCGGGCCACTAGCGCAAGGAAGCCGAGGACGCGGAGGGGGAGGGACCGGACCCGCTCCGTAAAGGGCAGGATAGAAGAAACAAAGTGAGCGCCGGCCGGCCCAGCGCCGCCCGCCCGCCCGCCGCCCGTCGGCCCCGCTCACCCTCCAGCAGCACCTCCTTGCCCGCGCGCTTCAGCGCCTGCACGGCCTGGTCGTGGGTGGCCTGGCGCAGGTCGGTGCCGTTCACCGACAGGATGGCGTCGCCCAGCCGCAACGCTCGGCTCTGGTCGGCCGCCAGCCCCGGGAAGATCTTGGAGATGAGGATGGGCATCCGGTTCTCGCGGCCGCCCTTGATGCTGATGCCCAGGCCGCCCGCCTCCTGCTTCACTACCCGCACCCGGCGCACGGGCGGCGACGCGCCCGCCTCGCCCGCCGGGCCCCGCGGCGGCGCGGGCGGGCTCGGGGGACCCAGGCCGCGGCTGGGACTCCCGGGCAGCGAGTCGCCGGCGCCACCGCCGTTCGGGAGGCCGTTGAAGGCGGCCGCCGCCGGCCCTAGAGAGGGCTCGGACTCAGCCGCTGCAGCGTCGCCGGTGAGGCTTAGGCTCTCTCCGCTGAGCTCGGCCACCACCCGAACCCAGCGCTCCCTTAGGAGCAGCTCCACAAGCCCCGCTTTGGTGGCCCGCGTCCACACCGCCATGGCCTGCCCCGCTCCCGCCGCCGCAGTCGCCGCAGCTACCCTCATTCCAGTCAGGCAGCCTCGGCGCTTCCCCCTTCCCGCCCGAGGGGGCAGGCCCGGCCCCCTCCCACCGCGGTCGTTTATTATTCATGAGGGGCCACGCCCATCGTCCGGAGGGGCGGGGAGAGGCGGGCGGAGCTGCTTCCGGAAGGTTAAGTTGCAACGCTTAGGCTGGTTCTTTGCTGCTCGCTGGATATGGACAGCCTGAGCGCTTTGGGGCTCCATCTCAGGTTCTCCTCCTTCGTTTCGTCTCCAAGGGCCACCCCCGAAGCTCCTGACCTCCACCGCGTAGCTCAAGGGAGCAGCCCCGGCATTGAGAGCAAAATCAGCTTCAAGAAGCACTTTGCAAGTCTGCAAGACTGGGTTGCACGTTCACTCTTGCATTGATTGGTTCATTATGTATTTACTGAGTGCTCAGCCCTGTGCTCCCTTTGATGCTTGGAGATGAGCTGAATAAAATGTACCACAGTTGAGAGCTGGCGGTCTAGTGGGGGAGGAGAGTGGAGAACCAACCATCCTGGTGTGATACTGTGTTGTTAAGTAACATGTAGAAAACGCCCTGAAAGCAGAGTAAAAGAAACATTCGTTTGGGCTTGGGGTCAGCTTCACAGAGGTATAGAAGGTGAGTAGGTGTAGCAGAGGGAATTGCATAAGGAAAGGTCTGGAGACAAGAATACAGGCATTTGTTACTCTGCTTTGTAATCACCCATTTGCTTGCCTAGAGTGACAGAGGGGTTTCTTTTTCAGCCCTGCAGCCACTATAGGTAGGCCTCAAAGATATTTACAGGATGATGATTACTTAGGAAGATGTCAGAAATCCACTGTGAACAGAGCATAGGGTCAGTGGAGGTAAAAGGATAGGACTGTGAAAAGTTTCATATAATTAAACATGGAAGAGTTTGGACTTGGCTTATAGATCTAACCTTCTTGCCCTGGAGGTCATGGCCTTTTGCTGTGGCAAATGTTGGTGGGTGTCCCCAGAAACTGTATGCACACTGCAGAGCCTGCAGTGGCTTTTATCCAAAGATAAAGGTGGTGTAGTCCACCCCCTTGAAGCTTCATGGGCTGGGAGAGCTGAGGAAACTGAGGCCCAGAGAGCCAAAGACTCTGGTCCGAAGCCCACAGTGAGGAAGGAGAAAAAACTCAGGTCTCCCAGATTCCTGGGCATGACTACATACCTCAAGCCTCGAAAATGAGGATCCAGAAATCACACTGCTGAGACAGATCTCAGCAAAAACATGAGGTCAAGGTGCCCTCTAACTTCCCTTCAGCCCTAAAAGCACAGTCCCCATGTTTTCACTTGTTGGGAGTAGGGCTACAATCAGAGGGAATGTACACCGATTCCTGTAAAAGGGTCTGTATACCTGCTTGCTCATGAAGTACATGTTGAAGCTCGTGAGCCATGTTCTTGCACCTCTCTATGAATGCACATTCATGTGTGGGCAGGAACTTTCAAAGAGCCTCCTATACTAGGAGTTAAAACGATAAAAATGGAGACTGGAAAGTACCCAGAGCCCAAATGAAGAAAGAATTCAAAATGATAAAAGTATCTTACTAAAAAAAATCGTTACAGCAGAATCCTCTTTGCAATTAGTGGAGCAGGATTTTCCAAGCTGCAAATGTCAGCAGAAGCTCAAACCTCCAATCCTCTCCTAAATCAATTGTAGTGAGGCCAGTTCCCCGTTCCAGCAGGTCCCAATGTGCCTAAGTGCATCTGCAGTCACAGACGTTTTTGGCTTTGCTCCAGCTGAGGTGTGAGCCCCCAGAGGCCTGAGTTACATGAAATTTCTGCTTTTGAGAGAGCACTTGACAGCTGATTCCTTGGAGTATAAGCATTATTTTGAACACTTTTACATGCATAATTATCCAGAGGTTGGGCACTTGAAGACACCTTTATTAGCAAAAGAGAAGTGCTATAAATTATTTCTAAAAGTATCAATACCTTTTGATCAATAGAGCTGGAGGAAGTCATAGATCTTCCAAATAGTAAAGGCACTTACATAAGATAGTAAGTTATGTAACAAAATATTTAGCTCTAGGAACAGAGAAGGTAATGAAGATTGCTATTTGGATTATTTGGGAGTTTTTAAGCTATTTTTAGGGACACCTGGGTGGCTCAGTGGGTTAAGCCTCTGACTCTTGATTTTGCCTCAGGTCATGATCTGAGATCTAGCCCAGAGTAGGGTTTTGCAAAAACAGCATGGAACCCGCTTGGGATTCTCTATGTCCCTCTTTCTCTGCCCCTCCCCTGCTGGTGCTCTCTCAAACATTTAAAAAATTATTTGTAAATATATCCATTTAAAATTCCAAATTTATTGAACTGCTTTCACAAGGTCCTCCATCAGAATCTAAATTTCAGTGTTCTCTCTCATCACTACTTTCAGATTAGCCAAACTCATCCAGTCAGTGTCTCCCAATGATGTCCTGCATGTTCCCCACTGAGGCATCCTTCCAAACACCTCCTTGCCTCTCTCAACTACTTTCCCACCTAGCAAGATCTCATCGTAGTTTTCACTGTCTACCCAATTTTGGGGGGATTTTTCCTCTAAACAATTTTATTGTATACCTGCCTGTTTTGCCCAAGTAGGTTATAAAATACAGAAGGGCAGGGACCACCCACTGACTTCATTTCCTGCTATTCCAAAAATATTGCCTTGCTGAGAAGAAACTCATTAAACATGTGATTGATTGAAATTCAGTGCCTCCTGTGCTGTAGTCATTTCAAATAATCCCTCTGAAGGTTTACTGGTTCCTTGCAGAGTGAAAATTACCATCTAGGAAATCTCAAGTAGTGGGAATCTACTTACTGTGGATAATGAAATCTGAAACAAAAAGAGTACACATCTGTTTCCACGGTTTCTTAGGGACAGTGAGACAAGATTAGATAATTCTTTGAACATGTTATTTTATCTACCTCTAAAAAAGGAAATGGCTGAGATAATTCCTAATAAGCTTTCATTCCTGTCACCTATCAATATGTAATAACAGGCTGTTATTACTATTCTGTTTCTCAGAACAAGGGATGGATCATTGCTAATTTATTTTTTATTACTCCTTTGTATATTTTTCTGTTTATCTTAGAGAGAGAGAGAGAGGCATAGGTGGAACAGAAAGAGAGGGAGACAGAGAATCCTAAGTAGGCTCTGCACTATCAGTGCAAAGCCTGACGTGGGGCTGGAACTCACAAACAGAGTGGTCGTGACCTGAGCTGAAGTCGGACACTTAACCGACTGAGCCATCCAGGCACCCCTATTTTTGATTACTCCTTTAAAATGAGGGGGTTAAGGGGCGCCTGGGTGGCTCAGTTGAGCCAGTTGACCGCGAGATTGTGACCTGAGTCGAAGTTGGACACTTAACCGACTGAGCACCCAGGCACCCCATGAACCTGTTTCTTATTCAGAAAAATTCAGATACCTTCTGCCTCTAATGGGGGTTGTAAGGGTTAACTGGGATGTCGTATGCTGTTTTACAATACTGTACCTTCCACCCTTTAAGAATTCCATAAAAAGTACCTGCTCCTGATATTGTTACCTGTTGATCTTAAGCAGCAGCAAAAATACAGCCTTTGGTAAGAAGTCTCAAATTAAGAGTCTATACTTTATCTAGGAATGTGTCTGCCATAATACCATTTGATTCCAGGATTAAAAAACAAATGGCCAAATTAATTTTGGTGACAAACAGATCTTGTATAAAGCTACAGTTTGGTTGAAAGGGAGTACATATTGCCAAGAGTCCGTCAAAGGAAAGAATTAGTGGATCTGGGGTTCGTTCCAAGGTTTGAGTGTTGTGTAATTTCATAAGGAAGGAGGGCCCCAGGCAAAATTGCAGCCCTTAGCAAGCCTGAAGGTCACCACCACAAAGGCGGCCAGATGCCAGAGGAGCAAAAACAAGAGCTGCTCAATTACTACTAAAGAAGAGACCAAAGGAAGAATGAAGCTTGTAAGAAAACCAATCCAACATGCAACTTTGAAAATTTATCCATGCGTAACTCTTTCCCAGTTATAAGACAGTGAGATCAATTGTCCCTTTCAATAGGCAGTACTCCTTTGCCTTCCAGGAGAAATATCCTAAAATGTGTTTTTCTTTCCAGCACAAACATGATGTGAAAAGAGGGAAAGGTGCATATATCGTTTAGCTGATGCAAGCACATTTTAAAATTCATCCCACCAAGATAAACCACTATTTATCTGAAACCCACAAAAATGTATTAACTATCTCATGCGTTATGACTATGAAAACCCACATCTGCTAACCACATTCTTAATGAGCAGCAGCTGGTGACAGTTTTGTAGCTCTGTGACTTTCTTTTTAGGAAAATATTCATAAGGACATACTAAGCAGAAGGTTAGTTTCATTGAATCCACTTCTGGAAAACCATCAGTAGTTTTTTGTTGTTGTTGTTGTTGTTTAATGTTTATTTATTTTGAGAGAGAGCAAGCAGGAAGGGGGAAGAGTTTATTTTGAGAGAGAGAGAGCACAAGCAGGGAAGGGGGAGAGAGAGGGGGAGAAAGAATCCCAAGCAGGCTCCATGCTGTCCACGCAGAGCCCAACACAGGGCTCCATTTCATGAACCATGAGATCATGACCTGAGCTGATATCAAGAGTCAGGCACTTGACCAGTCGACTGAGCCACCCAAGCGCCCTGGAAAATCACCAGTGTTTTTAAGTCACAGTCATAGAAATTGCACAATTTGCCATGAAATTTAAATAAGTTCCTCAAATAAAAATCCCCATTCCCTCAATACCAGTTCCAACAGAATTTCCAGTGCCTCACCATAAGTCTTGCAGTCAGCTTCACCTCTTCTTTCCTAGGTCACCGAGCTCCATATCATGTTTACTGAGGCACATGGTGTATTTAGGCCTTCATCTCACAGCTTCAACTCCTTCTTCAGTCAGTTAACACAATGGCCCATTAGAGGATCCTAGACCCCTTTGAAAATCAGCTGTATGCTGTGGACACACCTCAGACAAGTATTCACTTATGCAAAATACAGCATTCAAGCTCAGGGGATCAGGAAGCCTCTAAAGCCCTTCCATGGACTCTTTCATGGGCTGAATTGTGTCCCCTCAAGGTTTGTAGGTTGAGGTGAACCCACAGTACCTCAGACTGTGAGTGTATTTGGAGATAGAGTTTTAAAGAGGTAATTAAGTTGAAATGAGGTCATTAGGGTGGACCCTAATCCAACATGACTGTTGTCCTTGTAAGAGGAGGACAGGACACATATACATACATAGGGAAGTCAAAAAGATGGCCATCCACAAGCCAAGAAAAGGCCTTAGAAGGAAACAATGCTGCTAATAATACCTTGATCTCAGACTTCTAGCCTCCAGAACTGTGAGAAAATAAATCTCTGTTGTTTAGGCCCCCCAGCCTGTATTACTTTTATGGCAACTTCAGTGGACACATACAGAACCCACATTAAGAACCTACACAACAGCCTGGTTTTTTGCCTCCCTAACTGCCAGTCTCTTCTGGCCCTTACTTACACAAATGGGCATGTTTACTGTGTCATTCCTTTGAATTTGAGTAGTTCACAACTGTGTTTTCTACTGAATGAAAATTATTTTTATTTATTTGAGATGGGGGGAGGGG
This sequence comes from Panthera uncia, assembly GCF_023721935.1. Taxonomy (NCBI): domain Eukaryota; kingdom Metazoa; phylum Chordata; class Mammalia; order Carnivora; family Felidae; genus Panthera; species Panthera uncia. The sequence goes on along the minus strand of NW_026057589.1, from coordinate 8,891,973 downwards.
GAAAGACAATCCCACGCAGGCTCTGCACTGTCGGCACAGAGCCCAGCACAGGGCCTGAACTCACAAACCGTGAGACTATGACCTGAGCCAAAACCAAGAGTTGAATACTCAACCGACTGAGCCACCCAGGTGCCTCTGGATGAAAATTCTTAACCACAGACTTCAAGGCCCACTCATACCTGGTCTTATTTCTCACTACCTGTGGCTTAAGCGTTCTTTATCCAAAGTTTATTTACCTTTTCTACACACTTTTCTAAACTGCTTAGCTTTCCTCTGTGGAAATTGCTCTACTCTTAGCTTTTATAGGAACCTCACCTGCTTCTTAGCTACCATACGCAAGGGAAGCTCTCACCCTACGGGGCAAGCTTTCCTAAATAAGACACGCATGCTCTCATTACTTTGGTAGGGTCTGCCTGCCATTTTGGCCTTATTTTTCTCCATTCCCAATATATACGCTGTGTTTCAACCATGTGGAACTACTGGTAGTCCCTGAACCAGGCTATGCTCTCTCTTGCTTCAAGCCTTTGTACTGAGAATGATCTAGGAATGCCTCTTTTCTTCTCTCTTCCCCCTTGATCATTACCACCCAATTCCAAGAGTTATTAGCTCAAGGACCATCTGCTACCTTCACCTGATCTGCTAACTCTACCAGTTAGGTGCCCCTTATCTGTGCTCATCTCTAATGTAGCATTGTTGATTTAGTTGTTTCTCCCCTTCCAGCTAGGCTATGATGTTCTTGAGAGATGAGAACATCTTTTATCTGTTATGGGTAGACAGCATATAGTAGGCACTCAATAAAATTTCAGTTCTGTAACTTCCTAAAGACAAAGGACACAAAGCTAAGCCTTCATATCTGCATCTTTGCTGTCCATATATGAAAGCTACTAGCCACATGCGGCTATTTAAATTAAAAATCAAATAAAAATAAAAATTCTGTTCCTTTGCTGCACATTTAAGTGCTCAATAGTAGGTGGCTCAATTGGTTGGGCATCAAACTTCGGCTCAGGTCATGATCTCATGGTTCATGGGTTCATGCCCCACATTGGGCTTGCTGCTGTCAACACAGAGCCCACTTTGGATCCTCTGTCCCCCCCCCCCCCGCCCCTGCCCCTTCCCTGCATGTGCTCTCTCTCTCAAAAATTAAAAAAAAAAAAAAAAAAAAAAAAAAACACATATATATATATATATATATATATAACAATATATATATATATATATATATATATATATATATATATATATATTAAAGTGCTCAATAGTCACATGGGATAGTAACTATCTTATTGTACAGCACAAACAGAACATTTCCACCACCACAGATAACTGATCTGTACCTTAAAACACCTTAGAATATGAAAGAAAAAAAGCCAACACATTAGGGAAAAAGAAGAGGTTATGAATATGTAATTTAGTTAGCTCAACAGCCAAAACACATTTTAAAAAAGTGAGCAATCTCTTTAGTAAACAAATGCAAAATAAAATGAGATATGATTTTTCACCAATTAGATGAACTGAAACTGAAGTCTTCCACTACACTGGCAGAGCGTAAAGAAATGAGTACTTTAAAACACTGTGGATAGAAATCTAGCCACTCCAAAGGGCAATGAAAAGTGAAAGAAAACGAACACTATATGAGCTAGCCATTTCACTCCCCAGAGAAACACCCCCAAGGAACACTACCCCACTACAACACTCTGTATGATTTACACACAAGCCTGCCCAAAGCACTCAATAAATCAAGTTAAATCAAGCTAAATCGAGCTAAATCAAGCACTCATTCAGACCAAGAAATGCTTAAACACCTTCCCTGCAGCCTGTGAGATGGAAAATCTTTGGTGTATCATGCTTGCTAATCATATTTACAATTGGGTCCCTACAACCAAGAGACAGTAGGGGAACAACTGTAAGGATGCCACCTTGGCCTCTCACGAACTGTTGTGTCACCATGGGAAAAATAACTTCCCCTCTTGGTCTCCATTTCCATAAGTATAAAAAGGAGGCCATGAGGCAGTTTCTTTCGCAAATCTTATTTCTTCTACCCTCAACCGCAACAACAGTCAGAACAGCTTCACTTTTATCTGTATATTATGGTTCAGAGTACTGTTTGAAAAAAGTTTTGATGCTTAAAAAAAAAAAGCTTAAAAAAACCTCCACGCTATGCTTCTTGCCTCTAATATTCCAAGATTTTAGTTTCTGTCTAATCTGCTATAAATCTCCAGGCTAAAGGGTACATTATCCATCTAGAGATCAGATTACTAACTACTATATAAGAAAAGTGAACTTTTAAAGCATTTAAGTTGGCAAAAAAGACCTTTTCTAGGTTAGTTCTCAGATCAAAATTTTTCTGTAGAATCCAAGTAGGAGCCATAGTCTGCAAAATGCCCAGAACAGAAACAGGCTGCTTCTAGGTTTCAGAGATTCCTGAAGATAGAGTCACCCTGGAACACCACACATGCACCGAAGTGTTCCTCTTATTTAAAACTGCTTTGCCTTCCCTTCCCCTGATTTCTCTTAACTTGCCCCAATCAGTTTCTGCTTCATTGGTATTCAAAGTTCTCTACTTAGGAAGAATTTCAAGACCCAAAGATCTTACTTCCCATACCATTTATGGAAATCCAAATCACTGACTGGAAATGTTGCAAAGGAATGCTTTCTACTTTCAAAACTTTTACTTCTTCACTCATGATCTGTGAGCCCTGTCAGAATTACACCCTCCATAATCCTTACAAGATTCCAGAATATATTTAAGGTTAACTAAATCAAGTCTTAAACTAGACTCCAGTTCATACTTTCTGAATTTACAGCTCTAGAGTCAGTGAAAAGCAAGTGAGTTAATATTTAAGGCATCCTAGCCTCCTTCTAGTCATACTCAATGAACACCAGTGAATGGAACTTTGGTTTCAACCACACAAAAGACCTGAACACTTCTTAAGAAGGGCAGGATCTTACAGTCTACTGATCCAGTCTAAAGCAGACCAGGACAGAATGCCTCAGGAAATCTATTCAAGTAAGAAGAAAGGAAAATTATTTTATACAGAGGGCCTAAAAGCTTGCAGCTATTTGTTTAAATTACTTCTAGGGGCACCTGGGTGGCTCAGTCAGTTAAGCGTCTGACTTCAGCTCGGGTCATGATCTCACCGTTCGTGGGTTCGAGCCCTGCATCAGGCTCTGTGCTGACAGCTCAGAGCTTGGAGCCTGCTTCAGATTCTGTGTATCCCTCTCTCTCTGCCCCTCCCCTGTTTGCACTCTGTTTCTCTCTCTCTCCCAAAAATAAATACATATTAAAAAAACTTAAAAAGAATTATTCCTATTATGGGAATTTCCATGTCTATGTGGATTCCCTGTATATCTGCTATTTAATGTGATTTTCTCTTGCTAAAAAATAAAGAACTCCTATTTCTGTAAAAACAAAAAAACCTGAACAGGGAGAGAAGTGGCATCCATTATAAACCTGTTTTATCTACTTCCTCTTAGCAAACCTGAAATAGGCTGTCCTTTATGTTATAAAGTACTGGGCTTTGCTTCTCTCTTATTACTTCTCTATTAACTCTCTTCCCACCTATCTACCTTAAATTCTCACTTTTTTAATTTCCCTTTCCAGGGTGGAGGATGGGCTTCATCTTAACAAAAATGTTTCTCACCAGCATTTTATTCATGATGTCATCAGAACCCATATCCTTCTCTGCCTGTACCACAGCCCTCCAACCGAAAACCAAACAAACAAAACCACACATTCTGGATTTCCACAAGCATGCAACAGAATACATCCACTCAGATGGGAAGGAAATCGATCTGCTCAGGTCAGGTTAACTTGAGTTCTTCACTTTCTAGTTTAAAAGACTACATTAAAACTAGTCAGTTGATAATACCCATGGGAGTAACAATGTGAAAGCAGTAGAAGATGGAAAAGGTAAGATATATGGCAGGCTTTCTGGTCCCACCCTCCACACCTACTCTCAACAAAAATCCCTGCCCAGTGTTTCCTTAATCTTTGAAACTGGCATATTAACATATTACATATTAATATGTAAACATCAACATTAATATATAAATATTAACATAAAATATTATTTATGTTAATTTAATATCAACATATTAACACTAATATTAACATATAAATGTATACAGTATATATTAATTTTAACATATAAAATATATACAGTATATTATATATGTATACATTTTTGTATACATATTATGTATGTATACCTATATTATATACATTTATATATGTGTATTAGGTGAAAGATGGTTAATGAAATTAGTATCCCAAGCCTGATTTTTTCCCTTTATTGGTTTTTTTTTTTTTGAGAGAGACAGCAAGAGAGAGTGGGGGAGGTGCAAGGGGGGGTGCAGAGGATCCAAAACGGGCTCTGTCTTGACAGCAGCAAGCCCAGTGTGGGTTCAAACCCATGAACTGCGAGACCGTGACCTGATCCCAAGTAGGACGCTTAACCGAATGAGCCGCCCAGGCACCCTTGATTTTTTTCCCTTTAAATAAAATAAATGGCTGACTGTCAGAGGCCAAAGGCATAAGTTTTTGAGATGGGGCTTTGCGTTAAAATTCTTCCTTGAAACATAAGGCTGATTATCACTATTGGTAGTTAAGCTATCTTGAGCAAACAGGCATAGCTCCCCTGCCCTCTAGGGCAATGCTGGGCAGGTCCCCACACCTCTGCATTGGCTGCAGGCAGGAGGCTGGCAGACAGTGAAGGTCATCAGCCCTCTGAAGCAAGCCTCAGGCAGGCGTTAGGGAAGAAAAGATAAGAACCATCTTTTTTCCCTGAGATTGTGGTCTAAAGAACAAACAGGATGAAGTGGTAGCTGCTTAGAACATTATCCCAACTACAAATACCTTGGAATTCCCATTCACTTGAGTCATTGAAGGGAAATTACTGTCCATTATTTTGGAAGATAACATTCATAATGACTAGTCCTAAAGAATAACTTTGCTTTATTATCATGATTTGTGAAAACAAACAGAGCAGACAGTTCAAGGAAGGGCACAGACCGTGCCCTATTTTAGGTCCCAAATTTCTTCTTTTTGATGGGTGGTGGGAGCTGAGCGATGATGTCATCCAGAGGCCGTTCTACTGCCACCAGTGTTCTTTCATCCAAAAGATCCATGAAGAGCAGAGGCTGTAGAGAGATGACAATGACTCTACCAGGAGTTAGGCACCAGGGCTAGTCCTGAACAGACTAACTAGAGGTAAAAGGTCAGCCTCGTTCAAGGCTGGAGTAATTGAAATCTCTGACAATCCTTCCTGCCTTAGGACTCAAAGTAGTTGGTGAAGTTGGGAACTTTATTTTTTATTTTTTAAAAGTAATCTCTATACCCAACGTGGGGTTCCAACTCACGACCTCAAGATCAAGAGTCATACGCTCTTCTGACTGAGCCAGCTAGGCACACCAAGGTTGGGAACTTTTAACTGACTTCGTTAATAATAAAAGATTTCAACAAGATTTTTCATGTTTTTCTATATAGAACATCTGTTCCATAATTTCTTAGGAATCAATGTTAAGCGACGGCTTTGGAGCCTAGATTCTTGGCAAACAGCAAGTTACAAATGCATCAAGAAACTAATCATACTTAAATAATTTACAGATGTCCCTCTTAAAAAAAAATTCTTACAGACCCCTGAGAAAATGTTCCAGGACACCCAAGGAACTCTAATCTGAGAAGCATGAAAATGGAACTTTGGAGTTGGCACAAATAGTTGTAGTATCGTAAGTTCAATCAATATTTGTTTCATATACAATGAAAAGCTTAGCCAAGAAAGTAAAAGTCACAATGACTAAATTCAATGACTTCCACTTGCCTGAAATTTATCTTGTGGACCATTCTCCAATTAGAAGTCACATTAGAAGAAGAAGAAAAAGAAGGGGGGGGGGGAGACGGAGGACGGGGGAGGGAGTGGGACAGGGAGAAGGAGACTGAGAAGAAGGAGAAGGAGTAGTAGTAACAACCTTTCAAGGCCAGCTTTAACACAAAAACACCACCTAAGATTCAACATAATTTCTCACCACCTACGTATTTCACTTTGGGGAAGTATGATGTGCACGCCTCTAATCACCTCAAAGATAATGAAATACAAATGTAAGGAACAGACACCCTCAGAAAGGTACCTGTCTCCCCAAATCAGGTATTCTGCATATAAAATGAAGGTGCTCTTGTCTGCTTAATGTGGAGCTTATTACATTTTGATAATATCACAAGGAACCAACTGTCTAGAATATAATGCAAGATGTTTTACCTTATATATCTTAGAAATTTTAAAGGCATGGGCGGTACGCCTCCTGATGACATCTGATTCGTTCGTGGGAGGAAGAGGATTGTACAGTAAGGTTTTGTCATTTGGAAGAGGCTAAAAAGACAAAGACATACTGTTTAAATCGTCATTTTATTGGGCTTCTACAGAACAAAGGATTATAGTGACTTTTCAGGCAAACACCACCTTCCAACCTTCATATTAGACATTTTCTACCTCCCTGGCTCTCCTTACTTCAGTAAGAAAGCTGTAGCCACTCTTCTAGGTATACTGTAGAGGGTGGGAGTATGAAGCAAAGAGCATGGTATTCTATACCAGCAAGATCAAAGGGCCCAGCTGGGGATTCTGGCCAGTCTTGTCAGTAACACTTTGTGAGACAGGAACAAACTGGCATGTACAGGAGCTCAGCCCATACAGGCTCTGCTTTCTAGACTCTTGCCCCAACCAGATCATGGACAGGCCAAGTGACTAAAGTTCTCCCCAGGCCAAAACTGAAACACAAACCACCCCCACTGATGTCACTGACACCTCAAGAGATGGCGTCTGGCCAACCAAGTGATATTTCATCTCTGACTTCCTTGGGAAATAGCTCTGCCCAGCATGAGGAAGTGATGGACTTATCACCGATGCTTGACAAAAAATATGGACAGCCCTGGGCTGAGTTACAAAGAGGCAAGTGAGTGGGAGAGGCCCTTCCTGTATCACTCATCCTGCAGAAGGCACTTGTCAGCCAGCTCTGTTTCCCACGCCCAGAGGATACAGGGTCCACGAAATGAGTTCCAGTGACACATCATGCACATCTCCTTGAGAGCCATCTGTTGCTTTCCCCATGGTTCCTTCCACCCCCACCTTTACAGATACACCAAACACTGTGCGTTAGGTGTAACCTAGGCCCAAAGTGCATTACAGGCATGGCCACAGCTCATAGGGCTCCTAGGAATAAAGTATCTGCCCAGAGAAGACATTTAAATTTGGGGTGAATCAAAATAGCAGCTGGCAGAGGGTGGAATCTAGAACTGAAAAAAATGCTCACATCCCACCTGCATCCTAGCCATAAAGAACAGAATTTTCCTGGATGGGCTTTTTTCAAGACATTAAGACCAACTCTTCAAGCTTACAGTGTTTCAGCATATTCAGGCAAGGGGCAAAAGTGGTCAAGACCTCAGCCTGTGTCTCCTTTAATAAAACTGTGCTATTTATTCACTCACCCCAGGGTGCAAAGGTGTAAGTGATTCAGCCAAATCAATGGTATTCCCCATGACAGTTACCTTCTGAACACTGACCTAATCACTTTCCTCCTTAAGTTTATATGTTCATACGCAAAGCAGAGAAATGGTCAAAATCAGCAAAAACCAGTGCACAAAGGCCTCCTTCTACCCTGGGAGCCTCACAGGCCTGAGAATGAAAATAAAGAACTCTGCAAAACAAAAGTTCCTCTCATCCAAAGAATATGTCAGGACATTTTATTGATTCTTCCTTCTCTTAACTCATACTTGTTGCTTTTAGAACTTGAAAATTCTTAAGTACAGATGAATCAGTGTGAGCACAGGTAGTAGTAGTGGAGAACTCACCAATGACTTGTCTATGATGCAGAACATATAGGCATCATGGAGAAGGATGTGCATTGGTCTCTTGGGATGAAAACTGATGTGTGTGATGGGAGTATCCCTTTGGAGCCAAAGGTAATGAAACCCTTGCTTCTGGATGGTCCGGCTCCACTCTGTATACTGTTTGTCTGGGATGCTGTACTCAAATACCTGAGAAAGGATACGATACAGGAGAAATGCACACTAGTACCCAGAAAACCTGGAAGGGTATCTCTCATTCCTAATCAGAAAATATCTATACAAAACCTGACTATATCATGCTCAGCTTTACGCTTTCTACTGTTTTTAAGTAAAACATTTTTAAGGTAAACTATGGCACAGTAAACAAAATAGCACAGAAAGGTTTACAGTGAAAAGTCACCCTGTCATCTTGACATCTCCCTTTCCCAAGAGTAGTCTATTTTGTTCTTTTTAAAATTTATTTATTTTGGGAGAGAAAGAGAGCAAGCAGGGGAGGTGCAGAGAGAGAGAATCCCAAGCAGGATCTGCACTGACAGTGCAGAGTGGGGCTCAAACTCTCAAACCAAGAGATCATGACCTGAGCTGAAATCGAGAGTCCAATGCTTTACAGACTGAGCCACCCAGGTGCCCCCAAAGCAGCCTATTTCTGTTTAAAAAATGTTTTAATTTACATCCTAGTTAGCATATAGTGCAACAATGATTTCAGGAGTAGATTCCTTAATGCCCCTAACCCATTTAGCCCATCCCCCCTCCCACAACCCCTCTAGCAACCCTGTTTGTTCTCCATATTTAAGAGTCTCTTATGTTTTGGTCCCCTGCCCTGTTTTTATATTATTTTTTCCCCTTCCCTTATGTTCATCTGTTTTGTGTCTTAAAGTCCTCATATGAGTGAAGTCGTATGATATTTGTCTTTCTCTAATTTCACTTAGCATAATACCCTCTAGTTCCATCCATGTAGTTGCAAATGGCAAGATTTCATTTTTTTTGATTGCTGAGTAATGCTCCATTGTATATATATACCACACCTTCTTTATCCATTCATCCATCGATGGGCATTTGGGATCTTTCCATACTTTGGCTATTGTCAATAGTGCTGCTGTAAACATTGGGGTGCATGTGCCCCTTCGAAACAGCACACCTGTATCTCTTAGATAAATACTTAGTAGTGCAACTGCTGGGTTGTAGAGTAGTTCTATTTTTAATTTTTTGAGGAAACTCCGTACTGTTTTCCAGAGTGGGTGCACCAGTTTGCATTCCCACAAGCAGGGCAAAAGAGATCCTTTCTCCACATCCTCGCCAACATCTGTGGTTGCCTGAATTGTTAACGTTAGCCATTCTGACAGGTATGAGGTAGTATATCGCATTGAGGTTTTGATCTGTATTTCCCAGATGATGAGTGATGTTGAGCATTTTTCATGTGTCTGTTGGCCATCTGGATATCTTCTTTGGAGAGGTGTCTATTCATATCTTTTGCCCATTTCTTCACCGGATTATTTGTTTTTTGGGTGTTGAGTTTGATAGGTTCTTTATAGATCTTGGATACTAACCCTTTATCTAATATGTCATTTGCAAATATCTTCTCCCATTCCATCGGTTGCCTTTTAGTTTTGCTGATTGTTTCCTTCGCTTTGCAGAAGTTTTTATTTTGATGAGGTCCCAACAGTTCATTTTTGCTTTTGTTTCCCTTGCCTCCGGAGAGCGTTGAGTAAGAAGTTGCTGCAGCCAAGGTCAAAGAGGTTTTTGCCTGCTTTCTCCTCGAGGGTTTTGATAGCAGCCTATTTCTTATTTACATCTTTCCAGATATTTTATGCATACAATATATGCTATTCTGCATGTTGCATTTTTCATTTAGCATTATACCATGGAGACTGACCCATGTTGATACCAATAACTTTATCTATATATCACTCTTGCCTCCTTAAAGAACACACAACAAGCCATTCACTTTCTGGATGTACCATGATTTACTTATCTCATCTGTTTAATGGACACTTATTTCCAGTCTTTCACTACTGTAAACAAGGCTGCAATGATGATCTCGGTATCAATGTCTTTTTGCACAACTCAAGGTTTATATCTACAGGAAGAACTTTTAGAATTAGAACTTGTGAATCAAAGATTACATGGATTTAAATTTTTTTTTACATATCTCACTGTGTCCTTCCAGCACTGTGTACTATCAACTCTACTGATCTCTGCTAATCTAAAAGATATAAAAAATTTCCCACCAGCTTTAATAACTGAAGCCCCTATGGGACCAAATGCCAGGAAAAGGCATCAGGTGGACTTATGTGTGACAAAGACAAACATGTGGCTTCACTAATCTTTCAGACTCTAGTCAAGGACAAAAACCCACAAAACTGAAATGAGAGATTTCATTTTCTGAATAGAACATATACATGTGCGCATGTGTAAGATCATACTTAATCTTTCCAACAGCTCAGTGAGGGAAGTATTATGCCCATTTTACAGATGAGAATATATAAGTATTGATCACTTCACAATGTGTTCTATAACTCAAATATTAAAAAAAAATTTTTTTTAATCTTTATTTATTTTTGACAGAGAGAGAGAGAGAGAGAGAGAGAGAGAGAGCAAGCACGCGAGTGAAAGAGTACGAGCAGGGGAGGAATATAGAGAGAGGAAGACACAGAATCCAAAGCAGCTCCAGCTCTGAGCTGTCAGCACAGAGCCCAACACGGGGCTCAAACTCACGAACTGCGAGTTCATGACCTGAGCAGAAGTCGGATGCTCAACTGACTGAGCCACCAAGGCGCCCCCACAATTCGGGTACTTTAAAGATCTTCTTACAACTTGGTATGGAAAAAAGCAGTAGGCTATGCACTCATTTTGGTAAGTCTGTTACAGACAACAGACTTCACTATGGCCTGATTTCGTTATTTCAAAACTGAAGGTGAAATACATGATCTTTTCGTCATTTCAACTCTTAGGACCTTACTATATCCTATACCCAGTCTAACACCTGGGTCTATGTCATCTCTAATCTATAAACAATCAGTAAAATGAGTACTTAAAAACTGCTCCTCCTTCCTGTACTTCTTTACTCTATAATCTCAGTGCTTCATCATTCCATTGTGCCCATCAAGCCAAAGGATATTACTGGCCTATAATGTACCCAGGCTACACACAAAGTTTCACTTCACACAGGAGGAAACTACCTATATATCATCCAGTACTTTTAATTAAAAGCTCCTCCAAAATTGTCATTATCTTAGCTTCCTAGTTATTATCCAGCAGAAAGGAATTAGAAAGCGCTGGTATCTCTTACCTGCTGATCAGAATGAGCAATGACAAGGTTGTTGGTATTGGGGGCAATAGCCAGAGCAGTCACAGGGAAATTATAGGCAGGTACTGTGCAGTGAAGCTGAGAACAAATGACAGACACAAAAGATAACTCTATATACCTCCTTTCAGGAATGACTCGATGGTCTAGGTCAGTTTTTAAATAGCGTTCCTTAGAACTCAAAAGAGTTCTATGGAAGTTCCCACAAACATCAGGCAGTACCCACAAATAATAAACCTTAATTTTATTTAAAATTAAAAAAAAAAAAAAAACCACACATTTAACGCTCACACAACTGACAGCATTTGCAGAAAACTTCAGAATAAAGCTTTTGCTGCTATCTCTCATCTATATGAATTGTTCATAAACACATCATTGAACAAGGAATCTGTAGCTCTACAGTAAATTTAAAAGAAACTAATGCCTTGACACGGACATTTATGCAAGTTGCAAGACATGTGCAACACTACAGTGTCAGGCAAAGCTCAAAGAGCAGTACATGCTTCTGCCACAACGTCATAAAGATTAAGTTATGCAGTTAATAGACAAACTCACTAAATGTTGCAGTTTGGTATTCTATAAACTTTTGATGCTCATTCCAAGTTTTGGGTAGTTCTTAACTGATTTTTAGGATGAAGATGAAAACTTGTAAGGGATCAGTAGTAATTCAATGTGTGAATGACAAGATCATTACTGATTAATGAAAAGTATTTTCCTGTTACTCCTTTGTCAAACTTCTGTTTAATTTAAAAATACTTTGAGATTACAAGGCAAGCTGTTAAAAGAAATTGTTACGATCTGCAACTAGTCATCTGGGTAAATCAGAATTTTCCTCACCATAATATAGAAATAATCTGGATGTGAATTCATCATCCATAAATCCTTAATTTCAAAATTTTGTACAAGCGTGTTTTCACTGTTCCAATTGACTGATTTTAATGTTGCAGATTATAGTTTTGGGGCTCCAAACAAATAAAACAGGAAAAATTCTTAGTTTAAAAAAAAAAAATGTCCACTAATTTTCCAGGTCATACCAATCTGCTTTGAGTCTTGTAACTGCACGGTTAACTTCCTCTTGTTTCCTACTACTACACCCTATGCTTACCTTTAGATGTTTTATGTTGTACACGTGGACTCCAGCACTGGTACCTGATGCAGCTAGCCAATTCCCATCTGGACTGACTGCCAAAAGACACATGGACTCCACTGTCCCTGTGCAGACAGAACAATAGTTAATCTCTAAATTCAGTGTCCACAGCCAGCCCTGGCCTGGATATGATGGCAAAAGTCAATTAAGACTTTTATGTATTTATTTGTTACTATTTTGTATTGTTTTTAAAGAGGGAGAAATTTTTTTTTAAGTTTACTTATTTATTTTTGAGAGAGAGCAAAAGGGAGAGAGGGGCAGAAAGAGAGGGAGAGAGAGAATCCCAGGCAGGCTCTGCACCGTCTGTACAGCCTAATGCGGGCCCAAACTCACAAACCATGAGATCATGACCTGAGCCGAAGTCGGGAGCTTAACCGACTGAGCCACCCAGGCGTCCCAAGACTTTTATTTAAATCACAATTGGATAATTTGATAGTTTTGCAAGTAAGTCTTACATGTTAGTCTACTATTTTCATTTAATTAGCCATCCATCATGTAAAGAGGAGCCAGAGATAAACCTGAAGGCATCACTTGCTCAAGCCTGAGTGAGACACTGCCTACCAGAGGAATGGAGAATCAAGGCAGCAGCTACCTAAAGTCTGTATTTTAATTGCTTCAAACTCCTTTCCTACCAAATGGTTTTTAATCAAAGCTAAGGACAAACAGCAAGCTCAAAAGGCTTGACGCATATCTTTAATTTATTTGGTACCTGCTGTATATTTAGCACTAAGGGAGCATGGGCACATATGGGCCATCTTTGTCATCAAGGGATTTTAAACCAATCTGGCAAAATGAAGACTTGTGGGTTAAAAATCAAACAGTGATGTTATATGCCAAAATTTGTGCTGCAAACAACACCCCCAAAGGATGAAAAAGCTTTATAACAAGACATAAACCAGATGCTAAAGATGGGTGGAAAAGGATGGAGAACATGAGCTAAGTGACAAGGACTGGAATACACAGGTTTGAGGGCTATGAAGAAACCAGCTTGACTATAAGAGGACAAGAGATGGAAGAGGAGGAGCAAATAAAGTAGTATCTATAATGCCGAGCCTAATTTTAAGAAATGTTAAATGCCAAATACAGAGTCTAAGTTGTTTTTAATAAAAACATATACAGGCACTCAAAATACACTGTCTCTTATTTATCTGCCTCCTAACTTGTGGGTTTCTTTTCCTGTATGCTTCTGGAGCAGCTTATGAATAGTGAAAGTTTAAGTTAAAAGAGTTGATGTTTTAGGCTGATGGAGTCTAAATGACAGTGAAGCTGCTATATCTAGGGCAAGAGAGAAGGGAAAAGGCCCACAGCAAGTACTGGGTACTAAGTTCTCAATCATGAACTCAGCAACAGTTAGCTATACATAGTTACTCAGTCATGCATACTCATGCTCTCAGAGAACAGGGGTGACAGGTAATACAAATGCATGTGTAAGTTCATCTTTATTGAAAACCACCGATCAAAAAAATTGACACGTCCAAAAAATTACCTATATATAAACATCTATCAGAAATACACAAAAATAGCGGTGTCTGAGTGGCTCCATTAATTAAGTGTCTTGACTTCAGCTCAGGTCATGATCTCATGGCTCTTGAGTTCAAGCCCCACATCAAGCTCTCTGCTGACAGCTCAGAGCCTGGAACCTGCTTCACATTCTGTATCTTCCTCTCTCTCTCTCTGCCCCTCCCCCAATCACACTTTGTTTCTCCTTCAACAATAAACAAACATTTAAAAAATTAAAACAAACAAAAAAATACACAAAAATATTAATGGCAGTTATTTCTGGGTGTCAGTATTAAGATGATTTTAACTTTCTTGCTCTGCTAAAAAACTCGAAGGGTGATGAAATTTCTGGCCCCAAATAAGGACTAAAAAAATCCAGTGAGAAAAGAGTAGGTGTAAGGAACATTTCAGATCTCATCAAGCATTTTCACCAGATATCTCCTCCTACTTTAAATTGCAAACATGTGAGTATTTACAGGGTGGGGAAGAGCATTAGGGAGCCCTGACAATGATTTAGGTTTAAAAGGGAAAAAAAGATACATCAGAGACTGACAACTCTCCCCCTTGGCCAGTTACCAAGTTCCCACCTGACTGAGGCTGGAAAGTATGCAGGTGCTTGAAGCTTCCTTCCAATAGCCGAATGATATGTAGAGACCCTTGATTTGATGCCACAAAGAGCTTTGTTGAATCTTCAGAAAACAAAATCTGAAGGGCAGAGCGAAGGAATGCTGGCATTTTGGAAACCTTGGGTGAACCAGTAGTAAAAACCAGTAAGAGAGAGAAGTGAGACCTAGAATCCATCAAAAATAATCACAGCCTAGCTTAAAAGACATTAATACTCCCTGATCTAAGGAAGCCAACTGATCAAGAAACACTAACATGCCCATTATAACCTTTCCATCCCCCCTTTCATCTCTGCAAAAGCCTATGCTTTATTGCCACTTTCTGGCATTTCCCTATTCCTCCAAAAACATAATCTATTCAAAATGGAAATAAAATACTGTTTTATAAACAGCTGTCTCCAAATAGCTTTTCATGATTCATACTCAGTATGTTCTGCTTCACACAAAAATCACACACTTAAGGAATTTTTTCTTGTTCAACCAGACATTGGGTTATCACTTACCCTTTGGAGGCTTATGTTGTCATGTTCATAATTCAACCGATAAAGAAAAAAACGAGAAGTTGTAGAATAGGCTATCCAACTTCCACACGGGGAGATACAGCTGCAAATAATGTTCTCAGGACCCTGGCAATGTCAGAAATCAGGATGAATATTCATGAAAAACTTCACTTTGTCAAGGTTCACTGTGATATGAATCCTCAAGCTGTTGCCACTCTGGCCATAACCACAAATACCTACACATAATCTTGACACACATATGCTATGTGTCACTAGGATTATTTCAGAGGTACAGCACCTGAATGGTGTGGCTTGATTTCCAAAACCAAGAACAGAGGTCTATGAATATGTGAACTTCTCTCAGCCCTTCGTGTACCTTAAAGATGGCTTCACACTAAAACCTAACTAGAAACCTGAGAAGAAAAGCATTTAATACAGTAAGGTTTTGTAGGCCAGGTGACTTGGAAAACTAATTTTCTGAGTTATGTTTGTTTCATTTTCTCTATGATACCTAACAACCTGTAAGAAATAGCAAAAAAAAAAAATCTGAAAAACAAAAGAAAAGTCCAATGTAACATTATATAATTCAAAAAACTCCCAAAATATCTAATTATATGTATGTATGTATACATACATATACACTATCACATAGAAAAATACCTGGAAGGAGAAACAGCTAATCAATTAATTATTCCAGGAGAGTGGACTAGAATTTTAAGAGGCATTCAAGAATATAAACTATGAATAGTGTATAAATTCTTGATAGTAAAACTGTATTTGCAAATATTTGTGTAATTAAAATAAGGACATTTAGGGGCACCTGGCTGGCTGAGTTGGAAAAGCATGTGTTTCTTGATCTCAGGGTTATGAGATCAAGCTCCATGTTGAGTACAGAGATTACTAAAAAAAAAAAATTAGAACTTAAAAAAAAAAGACATTTAAAAGGAAATTACAAGGCAGTGTGCATGTTATATTCTCATTACTGTAGAAGGGAAGGATATACACCTACACACATGGGTGGAAATTTTTTCTAGAAGGACATGTAAGAAACTATTGGCAGTGATTATCTCTGGAGAGTGGGACCAGGATTTGGGTAAGGAAGAGGCTCATTTCTCATTGTATACTCTTTTACCATTTCAATTTTATAAAAATACACAAGTTATTTACATAACAACAACAACACACCAATTTTCTGTATTCATTCATCCAATAAATTCTGCATGCCTTACTTATAATCACAGGAAACCCAGTTCTGTTGACAAAGTACTTCATTCAAATAATTGAAGATTTTAGACTTTCATGATGTCGACTAAGCCTCAAAATTCATTATGAGAAAATGGTTCTGGATTTCACAGCCTGGACACACAGATAAAACTTCCTTACCTTTGTCTTGAGGTGCAGCAAATGATCTGCGTCTTTAGAAAGTGGAAGGGTATCCCCATTCTTTCCTGGAACAAGAAATTTCCCTGAGTTTTTCTTCTCAAAGAAACGTTATTTGTACATTTTTCTTCTAAAAAGTCATTTCTAGGTAGAATGAAATCTCTACCACTGGAAATAAAAAAAATGTCTGACACAGTAAACCCAGTTTTCTGGGTTTATATAAAGAGGAAAGCAGTGAGTACTTTCTTAACTTCTATTTAGGTGCCTCAGATGTGGCCCATGGTATATCACTAATTCTCTGAAGCTTTAACACACAGCCAGGCAGTGAGATGGGTGGGAGTGGGGTTTGTGAGACCTCGACTTCAACTTCATTTGCTCATTTTGGAACCTAAAGCAAAACCCTCCTATCTACTATAAAACAACAGAACCCAAACATTTTCTCAACTGGTCATACAAAAAGCCACTAGACTATCACCCCAGTAAGAACCACGTGACCTCCTCCTTCTCAATGCAGGGCTGTCACCACCCAATATTAAATCTTGTCATTTTCAGCAGTGTGTTTTGCTCCCAGGGCAACCCTCACCTCCACTATGCCCTGCAGGGCACCTTACAGAATCATAAACTTTTAGCATTTGACCCAGTAACCTGCTAACAATTCTAACACTGTGAAGAACTCCTTTGGTCTCTCCTGTGGCTGGGAAAACCAGAAGTTGCCAAAGACAGAAAAATACTTCCATTTTTCCACAAGCAGAATTTCAACTGCAATTCTAATCCCTCGCTTCTCTCTCCAGTCCTCTTAGTGGCAAAGACTTTCTCTCACTGTACCTGTTGCAACTGTAGATCCCAGTCGCCACAGTTCCAAGTGATGAGCAAACTGGAAAAGGAGAAGGTGCCTCTTTTTTGAACAGGAAATGAGACGTCGCTGTATCCAAGAATTGAAAAGTGATAAATAAGCAGGGTTATTTATCGCCTCAGTACTAGATACAGCAGCAACATCCTAGCACGTTTTTTACTGATGAAATCCATTTACTTCATAAAAATGTCCTAAGTACTACCATATGTCAGTACTGTCCTAGGATCTAAGAGCATAATGATAAATAAAAACATAGCTACTGCCCTCGAGCTCGTAGTCTAAAAGGACTGACAAAGAATTAAACAGGCAGTTGCACCAAGTGTGTTAAGAATTTTAATAGGACTAAGCACAGCATGTAGTGAAAAAAAGTAGAAAGGATATCCAATGTAGCCTCATAAAGCCAGGAGCCCTGATGAGGCTCATTAATAAAGACAAATCAGGCAAAAAAAGGTAGGGCAGGACGTTCCAAGAGGAATGGCATATGAAATAGCTCAAAGGTAAGAGAGCATTACAGAGAATAAAGTCTTTCAGCACACTAAACTAGGTGGGGGTAGGGATGAGGTGAAGCACGTGTTGGACAAGAGAGGGGAGAGAAGATGCTGAAGGACGGGCCAGATCAAGACAGGTTTCAGAGGCCATGCTAAGGAATTAGGTTAGCCTGAAGGACCAACCAAAAGCTTTTAAGCATGGAATGATGAGCAAAGTTGTTTTTTGAATGGATCAATGGAGAACAGGCTGAAATGGAGCAAATATAATAAAATGAGATTAACAGGTGAATGCAGTTGAGAAAAGACACCGATTCAAACTAGGATAATGGCAGTGTTAAGAGAAATGACTAGATTCACAAGACAATGAGGAGGTAGACTCAGTAACGTTTACTGGTTGAATGGAACGTAGAAGCAGGTAGCGGGGAGAAGGGTTTCTAGCTTGGGAAGATGTCCTTTTACCTAGAAAGGAACACTGGAAGCCTGGATTTTCGTGCTCCCACCCAGAATAATAGAGTCCAGCCTTAAAAACAAAAAAACAAACTTCCCTAAACCACAACTATCCAGAAGAGGGAATGATTTCCCCAGAAAGTGAACTAGGAGTGTTGCTGTACATCTCTTGGCCCCTGTAAATGTTTTTACAGGACGCTTACCTCACAAACAGAAGAACGAAGAAGGTAGGTAACTATACAAGTCCTATAGATTTGCCCAGAAAGCGTGAGCTGTACTCAGTCTTATAGGACAGAGGGACGGTGGGGGCCAGGGGACAATACTTACATGGGGAAAAGTGATTTTTCGGAGAGCAGCATCGTAATTCTTAACCTCCACCTTCTCCATGAGAGGACGAATGACTAAGTGGGTGTCAGTGCCTGCAGTGGGAGGGGAGAGGGAAGGCAGCAGAGTTGGAAAAAGCCCCACGTGAAAATAACCAGAGCCGGGTAAAGCGGCAGCCTGGCAGCGAGTGCAACCCACCTCCAGATATCAGTGCCGTCGGGCTGTGGGCCACGGCTCGGACATCATGTGTGTGATGCTGGAATGGCTTTGTCCGCACCCACTGCTTCTCACTGCTGTTGGAAGTCACAGAGACCAGCTGAAAATGGAATACTGTCCCCTCGGCTGTGCCCACCACGAAACTGTCTTCTTGCTGAGAAATTAAATCATTAGGGAGGTACATTTGAGCAAAACAGGGCCCAGTTTGAAAAATATTCCCTGAGGTTTTCTGTCTGCACAGCTTAGGGGAAAACCTATGCCCAAAACCGTAAGGTACGTTATGGGGTCTTTTTCCTCCAGAAGCTGACAATTCCATTAGAGGAGCAAGCTCACACACAGGTAATAATGTGCCCTCTACTGACAAAATTAACAATGTGTACCTCAAACAATTACAGTGCTTTCAAACATACAAACTAGACCCCATTAGAAAAACAACAAGAAAGATCACCTAGGAGTAAATTTAATATAATAAAAACGTATCATCAAAAGACTTGGAAACAAGGACTCAGATACGTGTACGCCAATATTCATAGCAGCATTATTCACAAAAACCAAAACATGAAAATCCAAATGCACATCAACAGATGAACAAACATAATCAGTATATACATATAATGAAGTATTAGTCAGCCTTAAAAAGGGATCAAAATTCTGATAATGGTATTAATGTGGATGAACTTTGTTTGAAAACATTATGCTAGGTAAAATAACTCAGACAAAAACGGACAAATATTATATGATTCCACTTAGATTTCCTAGAATAGCAAATTCATAGGGACAGAGAGTAGAATAAAGGTTTTAAAAGGGCTTGGGAAAAGGGAGAAATAAGGAGTTACTTTTTAATGGGTACAGTTTGTGTGATGAAAAAGTTCTGAAAATGGATAGAGGTGATGGTTGCACAACACTGTGAATGTACTTAATGCCAGTGAATTGTACTTAAAAATGGTTAAAATGGCGTATTTTCTGTTATGTACATAAACAGTAAACAAAAAAAAAGTACTGAGAATAATGGAAGAAAGACTGCAAAACTGTAGTCAAAACCTGAAGCTCATTGCCTTCTTTTTTAGGGATGAAGAGAGGGTGGGCTGAGGAGGGAGGGAAGTAGCTATCACACAAGGACCCAGGTGCCTAGTCCTCAGTTTTAGGCTCTCTCTCACCAGGATGTTGAACACTGTGATTTGTGTTAGTTTTAAAAGGTCTTAGTATGTCCGCAATTTTTAAAATTCCTTTGTATGCTCAAAACCATTCTCATCTTAACTCCGGCTTAAAAAAAAAACAACAACATATAACTTTGAGCAGGGGAAAAAAAATAGGATGGATCTTTGATAAGGCAGTGATTAACCTAGGAACCTGGACCAGCAGTTAACCAATCAAACAGTACCAAGACTAGGTTAGTCAGGTAAGAAAAATGAGATATCTAAACACGTATGAACATGTAGCTGGATCAACTACACACTCACTGTGCTAAGAACCATATATATGTCGTATAATCTCTAGTCCTTGAGTAACCTGCAAGGTTAAGTGACCATTTGCCCTACGAGGAGAAAGTGTGAATGACTTTGAAATAAATGTAACAGGGGCGCCTGAGTGGCTCAGTCAGTTGGGTGTCCGACTTCAACTCAGGTCATGATCTTGCAGTTCATGAGTTGAAGCCCCGCATCAGGCTCTGTGCTGACAGCTCAGAGCCTAGAGCCTGGAGCCTGCTTTGGATGCCGGGTCCCCCTCTCTCTCTGCCCCTCCCCCATTCACGCTCCGTTTCTGTCTCAAAAATAAATAAACATAAAAAAAAAAAAAAAAAGAAATAAGCATAACAAGTACGTATCCTTGTTTAGGGAGCGCTTTGACTGTCTTGGAGCCAGTTTACAACTCTGTAAACTCTAGTACTGAGAGTTAGGCCAAATAAGTTTGCCTGATGGAATGCAACTGCTAACTGCTCTGTGGACACGGAGTCTTGCAACAATTTGTAAACTCATTTCAGCATTCCTAATGGCTGTATAGAACTCTGTGTTTGTGAAATTGTCCTTTGAACTGCTTATAACATCTTACTGGTTTCCTTGTTAATGAGTTACAGAAAATCTCTGACATTTCCATTTCATGTTTGTATGAGTAATGATTTTATCTCCCCCCCCCCCCCCCCCCCCGCCATCATCATTGAATAGCTCTTTACACAGGTAAGGAAACGAACTTCAAGAGGTCTACAGATACGACAAAGACACATGGCCATCTGCCTTCAAAGCCTTTGCTCTGGGCACACCACACCACCTCAATCTTGTGCCAGCTCTCTTTGAGGTAATTTGCAGGCACATGATTGTGAGAAGGAAGGAAAGCGTATCTGAAGGACAGCATATAACTTAACCCAAACCAGCCTCTCCCTTTCCTGCTCTAAGGATACTATTTGAAAACCATTATCCAAGGAAGAGTGGAGATACTGAGCAGCTTAGGAACTTACACACTGTCCTCCACACCCAACTAAACAGTTTATTTATATACAAGGGGGTGGGGGGTGCGGTTTGCACAAAGTCCCACCAAAAGAGAGGGACCAAAAAGACAACTCTAACTCACTCCACATCATCTTTCCCCAAAGTAGAATCATAAAAGAACTGAAAAGGAAAAAAGAAAACGCCTTTCTCAGGGCACAGAGGGAACAAACCAAGGCGAACGCTGACCTGAAAAGGGAGGGGGAAGTGTCCTAATTTAATCACAGAGTGACTGTTTCACACAGAAAAACAATCTCAAGACTGACCTCTAAATGAAAGCAAATGTTCCCTACAACTCTCTGCAGGAATCAGTACTTGCCTACTTGATAAGGGTGAAAGACATCTAAGATCAAAGGACTGGGTATTTGCTACCATCCACTCTTCCGTCAATGAAAATCCATTAAAAAGATATCTAAAAATAATCAACTGTGCTGGCAAGAGAATGTAGTGGAGAAAACCCTTGAAATTAGGATCAATTTCAAAAAAGATGTGAAAATGCCAATACCACACTCATTCTGTGCCAGGTACTGCACTTAGCACTCTACATGCACTACCCAATTAATCCTTCCCAAACGCTATGAAGTATGTATTACTAGCATCCCTGTTGTCACAAAGAAAGAAACTAAGATTTAGAAAGAAGCAGCCTGCCCAAGTAGCCTAAGTGCTACAGTTGGGGTTCAAAACCAAGTATGCCCTAGTTCATAGGGTATGATAAGCATTTTGAGGGCTGGAATTTGTACAATTACATTTGTCCACTAAAAAAATAAAAATAAAAAAATAAGTAACAGTTTACTAACTCTCAGGCACATATTTGCCCACATTTAACTATCTTTGAAATCAGGATATCTTCTAGCTTTCAACCTAATGCATATGTATTATTTTCAGATAAAGAGCAGTATCAAAACTTGCAGAATGGGTGGCACCTGGCTGGTTCAGTCGGTAGAACATGCAACTCTTCATCTCAGGGTCATGAGTTTAAGCCCCAAGTTGGGTGTGGAGCCTACTTAAAACAACAAAAACTTGCAGACTGGTTGTCAAAAACCTGAAACAAAATCTTGGGACTACAGTAGGACATCATCTACCAACACTATGGATGGCTGAGAGGAATGTGTGGGAAACATGGACCCTGATGACAGAGTTGAAAGGTGATTCAGAGTCCATCTGTACATGTGAAGAAGTTTTGGGAAAACCTTATTCACTTTATTTCATTCATACTTTCCTGGTTATATATGCACAAGACTAATATAATAAAAATGTTATGCTTTGGTCTCAAAAAGCTCTTCAATAAGAGCTATTTAGAGAATAACTATTTACAAGAATGATAAGAATTTATAAGAATATGAATTCTATGTTTAAATTTTTTTTAATGTTTATTTTTGAGAGAGAGAGAAACACAGAGCATGACTGGGGGAGGGGCAGAGAGAGGGAGACAAAGAATCTGAAGAAGCTTCACTCTCTGAGCTGTCAGCACAGAGCCCGATATGGGGCTCGAACCCACGAACCACAAGATCATGACCTGAGCCAAAGTCAGATGCTCAACCAACTGAGCCACCTAGGTGCCCCAAAATTCTCTGATTAAAAAAACATCGTGTCAGTTTAAATCATAATAGTCTGTATTACAAAATACAAATTTTACATTTCAAGAAAAGCACTGTTATAGTTTAATTGGCAGTGTTTTTCCTTTCCCATGATAACAAAATTATGGCATGTCTTACAATCATTTGTATCTAATGATTCAATGCAATACAGTAATTATAGGCACAGAGTAGAAGAAAGATCAAATAGTAAAATGGTATACAGTACAAATTAAACCTGCCTCCTGCCTGCCAGCCCCAACTTTAAAATTACCATTAGCGTTTTTTTAAATATATATATATTTTTTTAACGTTTATTTATTTTTGAGACAGAGAGAGACAGAGCATGAACGGGGGAGGGTCAGAGAGAGAGGGAGACACAGAATCTGAAACAGGCTCCAGGCTCTGAGCCATCAGCCCAGAGCCCGACACGGGGCTTGAACTCACAGACCACGAGATCGTGACCTGAGCTGAAGTCGGACGCTTAACCGACTGAGCCACCCAGGCACCCCTATTACCATTAGCGTTTTAAAAAAATGTTTACTTATGGGGCGCCTGGGTGGCTCAGTCAGTTAAGCATCCAGCTTCAGCTCAGGTCATGATCTCGCGGTTTGTGGGTTCGAGCTCCACGTCGGGCTCTGTGCTAACAGCTCAGGGCCTGGAGCCTGCTTCTGCCCCTCCTCTGCTCATGCACTGTCTCAAAAATAAATAAAAACATTAAAAAAATTTTTTTTAAATGATTATTTATTTTTGAGAGAAAGACAGTGAGTGGGGGAGTTGCAGAGAAGAGGGGGAACAGAGGAGTACAGGTGGGCTCTGTGCTGACAGCTGAGAGTCCGATGAGAGGCTTGAACTCACAAACTGCGAGATCATAACCTGAGCTGAGGTCAGACACTCACACCAACTGAGCCATCCAGGCGCCCCTACCATTAGCATTTTTAATCTTTTCAGGAATGTTGTAAGTATATATATTAGCAAAACTACATATGCAGAAAATATCAAACATAAATATCTAATACAAAATCTGCTTCTTTTCTTAACACACTACTATGTACTACTTCATGCACTATACTGTGCTACTTTTCCCCCTTAATGTATTCTCTTAATTGTTACATAGTAACAAATATCCACATCTTCCTTGGTCTTTGAAACATGTGCATAATATTTGAGTGATTACACTTTAAAAAAGCACCAGGGCACCTGGGTGGCTCGGTCAGTTAAGCTTCTGACTTCAGCTCAGGTCATGCTCTCACCGTTCGGTTTGTGAGTTCGAGCCCTGTGTCAGGCTCTATGCTGACAGCTCAGAGCCTGGAGTCTACTTCAGATTGTGTGTCTCCCTCCCTCTCACAAAAAATAAACATTAAAAAAATTTTTTTAATGGCACAAAATTTAATAATTAAGTCTTAAGTTTAATAATTACAACCATTTTGGATCAAAACTCGATTTTTTTAAACATTTCTTTTTCAAAAGTATTTATTTTTGAGAGAGAAAGGGAGCACTTGTGTCAGCAGGGGGAGGGGCAGACAGAGGGGGACAAAGGATCTGAAGTGGCTCTGTGCTGACAACAGACAGCCCAATGTAGGGCTCGAGCCCACCAACCATGAGATCATGACTTGAGCTGAAGTCAGATGCTTAACTGACTGAGCCACTCAGTTGCCCCTCAAAACTCTATTTGAAAAGGAAAATTTCTCTTGGTCATTTCAACTTGTTCTTCATTACACTTACATGTGACATCTAAATGTTTCACAGGGCTTTAAGACCCATCAAATTGGTCTCATGGAAAATCTGTGAAGTGGGATAGAAACAACTTACGGGCAAGAAAAGCCAGCATGAGTGATCTCTACAGTACATACTGCATGTCCACACTTAAGACACCAAACAAGCCTCAAACTAAGAAGACAAAGGATCTCGTCAGCAAATCTCGAAGTCACTTTCCATGCCCACTGATAAAACAGCCAAAGGTTTCTGATTAAGAATTGATGTTACCAAAAGGGAAGAGGCACACTTGTTCAACACGAGTCTGCTTAAGTCTTACTGAAATAGGGAAAATTTAATATTTTCTTATTTAAAATTTTTTTTAACATTTATTTATTTTTGAGACAGAGAGAGAGAGAGCATGAACAGGGGAGGGGCAGAGAGAGAGGGAGACACAGAATCTGAAACAGGTTCCAGGCTCTGAGCTGTCAGCACAGAGCCCGACATGGGGCTCGAACTCACGGACTATGAGATCATGACCTGAGCCAAAGTCGGAAGCTTAACCGACCAAGCCACCCAGGCGCCCCAAAATTTAATATTTTCAAAATCATCTAATAAAATCATCTAATTTCCCAAGATAGGAAGCAGGAGAAGAACTGCACAAAGAGAGGAAAATAGCACCTCTCAAGATTCTTCTAGGATACTTGTGGCCTATCTAAATCAGACTGGATTAACTGTGGGTGGGGAGTGTCTGAAGAAAACCTCCCTGCTAACTAATCTAGAGAATATTTTCTAACTAGTTTTTAAGAGAATATGAGGGTTCAAAGAAATTATGTGGGTTTCAGATACATTTTCCTAAACTCATCTTCCTTCAATGCAACACTGAAGATTAGGGAACACCGTTTGTGTTACATTACTGATACAGCCTTCCCTACTCATCCCCCAGGTTATACAGTAACCGTTCAAAACAGGGACCATACTCACATCAGATACGGCAATAGACTGCACATCAGCATTTGCAATGAGATGGTTCTTCACAAGTGTCCCAGTGGCTGAGTCCCAGAACTGCACCTTCCCAGCAGAGTCCACACTTATGACAGTGCCATCAGACAAGAAGGCCACGCCCCATATGATACACTTCCGCTTAGACACACCCATATACTGCCTATCCACCAGCATCTTATGAACAGCGCTCCCTGAAAAATAAGAAAAGCCCAAATTTGAATGGTACTTACCTCTTTTGTCTTCAAAACCCGCCTGTGGTAGGCATCTATTAAGTCAGCTGCCTGAGCACATCGCACAAACAGCCAGTAAACAGTAGTTAGAGTAGTTGTGGTAAACTCAGTCTCGGAACACCAAAATGGTTACCTGAAGATTGTGGGGGAGAGGTGGGAGGGGTAGCTGGAGACAGAAATTTGGGAGGGGCAGGGGAAGGTGAAATTGAAAGAGACATTTGAGACTTCACTTAAAACTGCCTAACTGCAGTGTGCACGATATTTGGCTCTTTTTAAAACCCCACGGGAAAGGGGGAGAATCAAACAGTACAAAATTTGGGGAATTAAAAAAGCAAACATGGAATGGTAACTGATGTAGCAGAGTTCTAAAAGCAGTATGTCTCAAGTCAACAGTGGGGAAAGACAAGCCACTTGATTTATACCATGAAATCCTTAGAAGACTTGGGAACTGCTGATGCCCAAAACTCTAGAAACAGAAGTTAAAGTGGAACTAAAAGGAGAAATTAGGTTGAAAGTAAGTTTATGAAACTTAACATCCTTCAGATACCTATCCCCTAACTAAAAAGCCAGGCAACTCCCCAACTCCACCTCAAACAAAACTGGAGACTTACTCTCTGAAGAGAGATACCAGGAACAACTGAGGGTAGGATTACTATATGGGAAATAAGGTGAAATGTTACTGAATATTGAGAACACTAGTTGTCTTCTCAGAATTTAGGTGGAAAGGCATATCATCATCAAGCAGGAGAATTAAAAAAACATTTCTGGGAAACATGACCAGCACAAGGAAGATGATTTAAAAAGCCAGTCTCTTTAGAGTTTCCCCAAACAGTCCAGTCAGATCATTCTTCAGTGGAGCCCACGAGCAGTTAAGC
Organism: Panthera uncia; assembly: GCF_023721935.1. Lineage (NCBI taxonomy): Eukaryota > Metazoa > Chordata > Mammalia > Carnivora > Felidae > Panthera > Panthera uncia. The sequence continues at coordinate 8,865,498 of NW_026057589.1, read as the reverse complement.
TCCACTCTTGTGGTGAGGAAAGCCATCACCAGACAGGTAAACAAAGCTTTAATATGAAAGGCAGAGGCCAGAGAGAATACCAGAAAAAAATGAATACCAGAGAGAAAACAGCTAAGATGAAGAACACTTGACAAATATAATCTTGAATAGCCTTAGAAAGAGAAGGCAGTAAATAAGGAAACAAACAAACAAAAAAGCACTATAAAAAAAAACACTCAGGAAACCAAAAAGAACTTTGGAAATGGCAGAAATGAAAAACTCAGTACAGGACTTAAAAGATAAAGACAAGGGGCACCTGGCTGGTTCAGTCAGTAGAGCGTGCAGCCCTCAATCTCGGGGTTCTGAGTTGGAGCCCCACATTGAGTACAGACAGTACCTAAAAATAAAATCTTCAAAATCAGTCCATCAATAAATGATAAAGAAAAACTCTCAGGAAACAGAATAAAAAGTCAAAGAGATGAAAAATAAGAGGGGGAGGGGCACCTGGGTGGGTCAGTGGGTTGAGTGTCCCACTCTTGATTTCGGCTCAGGTCATGATCCCAGGGTTGTGAGTCAGCTCTGTGCTGATAGCACGGAGCCTGCTTGGGGTCCTTTCTCTGCCCCACCTCTGCACGCACACACACTCTCTCTTACAAAATAAATAAATAAGGTATAAAAAAATAAAAGAAGGCTCTGTGAGAGAATCATTCAAGATAAAAGTGGTAAGGTGCCTGGGTGGCTCAGTCAGTTAAACACTCAACTTCAGCTCAGGTCATGACCTCATGGTTCTTGAATTCGAGCCCCACACAGGGCTCTCTGCCATCAGCACAGAGCCCACTTCGGATTTTCTGTCTCCCTCTCTCTCTGCCCCTCCCCTGCTTGTGTGCGCGCTCTCTCTCTAATAAACATCAAAAAAAAAAAAAAGATAAAAGTGATAGAAAGAAAATCAGATTTATATGAGCCTAATTTATGCAACTGGAAGAATCTGATGAGTCAAATGTATAAATATACATTTATATATGTGGAAGTAAACATCAAAGAATTAGCTAAGAGTTACAGGTGGTCGCCTTTGAGGAGTGAAAGAAGGAATACAGGGGGACTCCTGCTTCTTTGTAACAAGCCTCAAGGAGTTCTTCTTTGACTATGCGTGTATAACATACAATAAAAAATTTGTTTAAGCATGAAGGAAAAAGAAAAATGAGACAAACCAGATCTGTTTTACTTCCCATCTTAGATGGGAGTACAGATGGGCCTATTGAACAAGGTGAAGTCAGTCTCATCACTGAAGGATTCCATATTGCAATTTTTCAGGCCAAGAACAGAGAAAGTAGATGGTTCTCTACCTTTCTGATCTCATGCCTCACCAATTATGGTGCTAAGACCTAGTGTTCCTCAGAGAGGCACTTACTTTTACCAAGGTCTGGTATACACAAGTATTTTAACTGATCCTTTGTAGTAAATGTCTTATTGCTCCAGGGGGAATTTTCAAATGAATTCTTATTACAAATAAAATAAAAAATATCCATCTGATTGAAGAAACAGGATTCCCCCAAAAGCAGCAGTAGCAATCCAAGAAAGGAGTAAAATCCATGGCTAACATCTCAGAAGGTTAAAGAGAGGTTAGGCCCTAGAGGTCAGTAAAAGCACAAGGGCTCAAGCTTTTGGAAACTAGCAATGTGAATCAAGACCCAAACCCCAAATGAACTGAGAAAAACAGTCACCTGATTTGACAGCAAACACACTAATGTAGTCTATGGAGCCAGCTGCAATGTGGGTACCAGAGGGATGCCAGCTGAGACTCAGGATGCGACCTTGGGAGTTGTACAACAAAAAAAGAAAAGGACATACACATAAATACACAGTAAAGGGTAACTGAGTTCTCCTTTGACAATTACCTACAGGTCTGGCGTTCTACACTCTTAGCTCTCATCTACTACGCTCTGGTGAAGGACTGTTTTATAACAGATGAGGATCAACTCTGCCCAACTCTGGAATCCATAATGAAGTATTTAATATCACTTTAATAATGTAGAAACGGCTGATGGGAGTATAAAGAAACACAACCTTTTGAGGGCGACCCCTTTTGAGGGTGACCTGTTAAGAACATAACAAAATTTAAATCTGCTTATTTGGCTCAGCACTTTTACTGGGAATTAATCAAGGAGAAATACTTGTAGGAGTGTTAAAAAATATGTACACTGGAATAGTCATTGCCGTCCTGGTTGTAGTAGTGAAAAACAAAAAAATCCATCAGTAGGAGCTTGGTAAATAAATTATGGAACGCCATTAAATGGAATGCCATGTAGACTGGCATGACTGGCATGGAAAGATGTCTGTGATACACCAAGTGAAAAAACAAGCACAAGCACTCGTGTGTATTCATTTATATGAATATACAAACACGTCTTGAAGATTATTTCCAAAATGTTGCCTACAGAACAGAACGAGATATTTCCTTTCACACTTGGCTAAGCACATGAATTTTGAATAAGCATTATATCACCTTTATAATTAAAAAAGAACACTCAAGGGACACCTGGGTGGCTCAGTCAAGTAAGCGTTGATGCCTGATTTTGGCTCAGGTCATGACCACGCAGTTCGTGGGTTCAAGCCCCATGTTGGGCTCTGTGCTGACAGTGTGGAGCCTACTGGGGATTCTGACTCTGCACCTTCCCCAACCACTTTCTCTCTCAAAATAAACTTAAAAAACAAAACACAAACAAAAAAACAAAAAACCAAGCCTGGTTGGCCCAGTTGGTGGAGCATGTAACTCTTATTCTTGGGGTTGTAAGTTTGAGCCCCATGTTGGAAGTGGACGTTACTTAAAGATATTTTAAATAAAGAATATTTTTCTTTAAAAAAAAAAATAGAAAAAGAACACCCAAAAGGCATTAAAAACAAAAGGGACTCTGATTAGCAGATGAAAAATATTACTAACAGACACAGAATACATGGGATAGTTATTATTTTCTAAGAGTCTGCAAGCTATGGCTCAAAGGCCAAATCAAGTCCATCAATTATTTTTTTTTTTTTTTAAATGTTTTTATTTATTTTTGAGACAGAGAGAGACAGAGCATGAGCAGGGAAGGGGCAGAGAGAGAGGGAGACACAGAATCGGAAACAGGCTCCAGGCTCCGAGCCATCAGCCCAGAGCCTGACGCGGGGCTCGAACTCACGGACCGCGAGATCGTGACCTGGCTGAAGTCGGACGCCTAACCGACTGCGCCACCCAGGCGCCCCCATCAATTATTTTTATAAATAAAGCTTTACCAAAGCACAGCCATACCCATTTATTTATCTATGACTACTTTTATAGGACAAGAGAGTTGACAGAGCATATGGCCTACAAAACCTAAAATATTTACTAACCTCCTGTTTTTACAGAAATAGTTTGCCAACCCCTGCTCTAGAGGTCGGTGTCAACTGGGTGGAACATGGACAACTGTTTGCAAATTCTAGGTTTTAGTATTTATGCACTCTGTTACAACTTCAAAAAAAAAGAGAAAGTGAGAACAAAGTGACTTACACAGAAACATTAGCTTTCCTACTCTGGATTTCTAGTTTACTATATTACTTAAGCAGGCAACCACCACTACGCAACGTGACAGAGAAAGCCTGAGTGGAGGATGGCTTCGAGCACATATCCTATATTGAGGTAAACTTAGTGTGGAGAGAAAACATTACCTGGACCCATGGGAAAACAGCCCATCCCCAGTGGCACAGAAACATAACTTCTTGTTGAGGCTACTCACTGCCCCCACCAAAATGACCCTTACTTTTCTGCCGATCAAAATTTCTTTCAAACTGGATTTTATCTGGGGTGATTTGAAATAGCTTCACAGATCCGTCTTCACAGCCAACCTATTAGAGGAAAATAGAGAAGATAAGCATTTTATGTAACTAAATACATGTACTTATAAATATAAACGTTTCTTCCCTGAAGCTATCACTTGCTGTGAAAGAGAAAAATAGTTTGTGACAGGAAAAAAAAAAATTACTGCTACCAAGAAACTGGTAGTGTATTCTTGGCAGGCTTCACATCCTAGCCAGAAAACAGGCTAATCAGTGGCCTAATTCCTGTATAGGACATGGAATAGAAGTAGGATTTCACAGCATACCTCTGCTAGAGACCCAGAGCCTAAATAAAACACCCATTAACTATACAATGTAAGTGAAGAAACATCAAGATATTGTACAAATTAGTACAAATCAAACAAGAATCATAGGCTTATCCCAGAAAAATGAAACCTCTGGAAACATCCATTTTAATAAGTCTGTGTGAGGGGGGAGGGATAGTCTTCTCAGTCTGCACTCAATTTTTGAGACATTGTGGTAAAATAGTTCCACAAGTCAACTTGTGGAAGGACCTCTCAGAAGTTGTAACATACATTAGTGTGTTGTCAATCTACAGAAGAATTTCGTATTAACATGCCATATTCTGAATTGATATTTATCATAAAACATAAAGCATAATAGAGCAAAAAACAGCCTCCACATCTCCCAATTCCAACTAGTTTGAGAAATACTGAACCAAACGAACCCTCTCATTTCATAAATGAATAAACAAGGTCCAAAGTAGCAGTAGAAATGATGCAAAAAAACAAGAGATTTTTTTAAAGTTTTTTTTTTGTTGTTTTTTGAGAGAGTGTGCTTAAGTGGGGAAGAGGTAGAGAGACAGGAAGAATCCCAAGCAGGATCCAAGCTGTCAATGTAGAACCTGACACAGGGCTCAAACTCACGAACTATGAGATCATGACCTGAGCTGAAATCAAGACTCAGACGTTTAACCGACCAAGCCATCCAGCTGCCCCAGGACAAGAGATTTTTAATCCCCAATATCAATTCCAATCTTGCATCGTGGTTGCTGGAATCCACTTCAGAATGGAGTTGCTACATGTCATAATATAACTTAACTTTACTCTCCTGTAAACACAGGGAAGAATGTTTACTTGAGCACAAGAGAATTCTTGCTTTAAATTACCAATAGCTGCTTACTGACCAAAAGTTGAGAGCCACAGGGGCTGACAGCCATGCTCCAAATGGGTCCTCCAAAGGCATCCATGGCATATTTGATGTTTAATGCCTGCAGATCATACTCAATAATCTCTCCATTGAGTCCAGCACTAAAGAGTCGCTGTCCTTTTGCCCAACACAGAGCTTCTGTAGCCCGAGACTCATGACCTGGAAAAAACTACAGAAACGCCATAACAGGTCAACCCCCATTGAATTTATCAGCTAACAGCACTGAATGGTCACAGGCAACAACGTCAAAACTAAAACACTTGCCTAGAAATGACTACATGGGGTTTTGTTCTACCAGAAGATCATGTCTATTAATATTTTCATTTTTTAGATTCAAATTTTAGTTACCTATACAGTTGGTTTCCTTTTCCCAGGACTTGTCCTCCAAACCTTTTCAAAAGAATAAAGTTTGTATCCAACTGTATTTGATATATGAAATTTTTTACAAAATCAGTGTAAATATCTTGATTAGGTGATGGTTTCACAGTACACATGTATGTCAGAGTTATCAATGTATACACTTTAAATTTTTTTAAGTTTACTTATTTTGAGAGACAGAGAAAGAAGAGTGCATGTGCACGTGGGAGCAGAAAGAATTCAAAGCAGGGCCCTCATGGTTAGTGTAGAACCCAATGCAGGGCTTAAACTCACGAACCGTGAGCTCATGACCTGAGGGAAAATCAAGAGTCAGACGCTTAACCAACTGAGCCACCCAGGTGCCCCCTGACATGTATACTTTAAATACATGTTTATTGTGTCAATTTTACCTATAAAAAGTTTTTTTAAAAATAAAACAAATGGACGTCCGGCTGGCTCAGTTGGAAGAACATGTGACTCTTGAATTGAGGGTTGTGGGTTTGCGCCCCACCTCCAACTTCTCATTCAAGTCTCAGAATCTTTTTTTTTTTTTAAGATTATTTTTTTTTTTACATTTTAAGTTTTTATTTATTTTGAGAGAGAGAGAACGAGCAGAGGAGGGGCAAAGAGAGACGGGGACAGAGAATCCCAAGCAGGCTCGGCACTGTCAGTGCAGAGCCTGATGTAGGGCTTGAACCCACAAACTGTGAGATCGTGACCTGAGCCGAAGCCAAGAGTCAGCTACTTAACTATCAAGTCTCAGATTTTTTAATGTTTATTTATTTTTGAGACAGAGAGAGACAGAGCATGAACGGGGGAGGGTCACAGAGAGAGGGAGACACAGAATCTGAAACAGGCTCCAGGCTCTGAACTGTCAGCACAGAGCCTGATGTGGGGCTCGAACTCACAGATCATGAGATTGTGACCTGAACCAGAGTTGGAAGCTCAACCGACTGAGCCATCGAGGCGCCCCTCAAGTCTCAGATTTCTAAGTGCTTTATGAGCACTTATAAAGGTTTCACGTAGGGTCCCTTGGGTTGTTTAGTTGGTTAAGCGTCTGACTCTGGATTTTAGCTCAGGTCATGATCTCATGGTTCGTGAGTTCGAGCCCTACATCAGCCTCTGAGCTAGCAGTGTGGAGCCTGTTTGGGCCTCTCTCTGATCCTCCCCTGCTCGCTTTCTCGCTCTCAAAATAAGTAAATAAACTTGAGGAAAAAAAAAAGTTTTCATATATATCAAGACACTTTATTCTTATGTCTGCTCAGCACAAAAAGCACTGAGTAGGTACAATTTTTCATCTCTTTACTTGAAAAGACACAAGTACTTGTGGGTTAAGGGGCTTGCCCAAAGTGCCACAGTCAAATGTGAAGAGAACATTTTAATTCTTATTCCAAGCCCCTACTCTTTTCACTCTAATGGACAAAGTTTTTTCTTGTTCTGAGTGATTAAGAAGTAGGGAAGGGACTATTGAAAAAACAAAATACTAAATTATTGTTGAAATAAGAACAGATGAGAAAAAATAGGAGACATTCAGTAAAGAATAACTGACATATTCACTAAATAAACATGAATGCAGGAGTGGTTCTGCACTAGACACTTGCTAAATGCTGGGAATAATGTCATCAATATCACCCACATGGTCCCTGTTTTCACAAAATTTGAAGTTCAATGGGGAAGAAAAACATTAAACAAATGTACAAACTATTATGTAATTGTAATTGTCATAAATGATAAGAAAAACCACAGGGTGCGACAAGCATGTACCATAGCACATTTTTCACAGCATAGAATGTGACTTATTTATGGTAATCAGCAATTTTTTTAACTTTCTTTTTAAGTTTATTTATTTTGAGAGAAAAAATGCATGCACAGGGGAGGGCCAGACAGAGAAGGAGAGCAATTCCCAAGCAGGCTCCGTGCTGTCATCACAGAGCCGATGGCAGGGATCGATCTTGTGAACCTTGAGATCATGAACTGAGCCAAAATCAAAAGTCGGACGCTTAGCTGACTGAGCCACACAGGCACCCCAATTTTTTTTTTAACTTCTTAGTTCTTCAGGGGTCAACTCAATAAGTCATCCCTTTCCAGGATTCCTAAACCCACATCATCAGAGTAAAAGCACCTCTCCACTAAGATTCTAGGCCTGTGCTTAGGTTTTTTTTTTTTTTTTTAAGTTTATTTATTTATTTGGAAAGAGAGAGGGGACACCCATGTGCGTGCATGAGCAGGGAAGGGCAGAAAGAGAGGGAGTATGAAAACCCCAAGCAGGTTCCACACCGTCAATGTGGAGCCTGATATGGGGCTTGATCCCACGAACTGTGAGATCCTGACCTGAGCCAAAATAAGAGTCTGATGTAAACAGACTGAGCCACCTAGACTGCTCTGGTACTTAGCTTTATCATAAAATTTACCTACTATTTGAAAACTGTATACTTCTATTTCCCCACTGGACTTTGAGCTCCTTCAATGTAGGGCCTCTGACATTTGTCATAATGCCTAATACTTGCCACTCATCACTCATTCATTTAGAAACAATTACAGGATGCCTTAATTCCAAGTATTAAACTGCTGGGCACTAAATTCATGCATTTATCCATCTACCCATTCATAGGCATCCATTCAGTGCTTAGGGCAATACACATTCATCAATGTAAAATGAATTATTTTGTTGCACCTGCAATCAGTAATCAGTACTTTTGAAAAATATGCTGCTATAACAGCTCTCTGCATACACCCAAATGGTATTTTACTTTTACTCCCAATTATAGGCAGTTCAGTCTACATTCTGTCAGACGAACTTAGAAATCCATCTTCCTACCATCGTCACCAAAAAGTTTGATATTAAAATGTTTTTGGGCACCTGGGTGGCTCAGTCGGTTAAGCATCTGATTCTTGATTTCAGCTCAGGTCATGACCTCAGGGTTTGTGAGATGGAGCTCTGCAATGGAGCTCTCTGCTTGGGAGTCTTTCTCTCCTCTCTGACCCTTCCCCACCCATGTGCTCTTTCTCTCTCTCTCAAAAAATAAATTAAAAAACTTAAGAAGAAGAAGAAAAAAAAAAAAAGGATTCATTGTTTCTTCTGAATTGACAATGAAATAGGTATTGACAACCCCAGCAGGAAATTCCACCTTACCAAAGTTGCACTGATGCAGAGACTGATTATAAAGCAATGGGTCTTGACAATTTCCCTTTTTTGTTGTGCTCCAAAGATCCAGCAAACCTCAGTTTCCAACAGACAGTGGGCCACCATAATTTCTAGGTTTCTTTCTAACCAACGTTATAGATCAAAACTCTGAGCTCAGTCAAGAGACTGCATATTTACTACACATGTTATATAGTTCTAAATAACCCAGAGAGAGTACAGTCACTTTCTTTTGAAGTCCTTCAACACAAAAGACATACACGTTGTAGAATTCAACTTAGTAAGAAAATTAACTCAGCAACACCAAATCAGGCTTCCAAATGACTTACTTTTTCCTGAAAGTAGTTTGCTGACAAGTTATAAATTTCCACAGTGCCATCTGTTCGTGAAACAGCCAATCTGTTTGACTGGTTATTGTAAGCCACACAGCGGATCCCTGATGGAACATAATTAAAGAAACGTACTCGATGGACCTTAAATTCACCCATTCCTGGAGGGGGGCGGGGGGGGGGGAGGAAAAAGAGTCATTATTGTGAAACGTTAACACCAGTGTGTCGCCTGTATTGTTCCTCACTATTGTTAACAGCAGTATATCACATGTATTATTATCGCCATCCTGTATGGAAGAGTCTAACTGTACCTGAGATTCACTTCTGAATATCTAACTAATGATGCTTTCACACCCCCCACCCCCGCAAGAACCTATCAAACTATTTCCAGAAGCTCAGGATGCTTCAGCAGAAAAATTAAAAGATCGACACACAGAGCATTCCCCAGACTCCTAACAATCCTGCCAATTACCTGAAAAAGTACTCTGGGAAAGAAGAATGACAAAATACTGAACATAACCTCATTCTCTAATTGGGTGTGCGCACTTTAAGGAAGGGAGGCACATAGAGTTGACCGGTTGTATTCGAGGCAGAAACTAAGGTACTCCTGGAAAACACCACTAATACTCGCAAAAAGCAAGAAATATTGACAGCCTAAATGGGTCTCTCAAAGCCCGGTCCACAGAATTTCTGCATCAAAACCATACGGAAAAACGGCTTTTAAAAATGCAGGACTCTGGGTCCTACTCCACAGCTCCAGAATTCCTCTCTTGGCTGAGGAGAGAAAGGGGGTAGACTAGGAATCTGCATTTTAGCGAACACTTCTAACTTTATAGCACTCTAAGTTTACAAATTACAGACTCAAGTTAAGGTAGTGACTGACAGTGGGACTCATGGGGCTGGCAGAACCGAGAGCTCCTCAAGGAAAGAAGCGACGGGACTTAGTTTGGCATCTGTCAACTATCCCCTCCACACCGCCGCCAACAATCACACTCGGTGAAGACAGGGGCCGGGTCTGGTTCGCCGCTCGCTCGTCTTTCTTCAAGGTTAGGAACGCGCGGGCAGAACAGGCGCGTTCCGCCGGGCCCGGCCCAGCTAAGAAGGCGTCTGAAGTGCGCGCTAGAACTCCGCCGCCCCTTCTCTCTCTGGGAATCTACGAGCAGCACCCACCCACCCACGGCACAGGGGGGACAGCGAGCTCCGCCGGCGTCTGCCAAGAGCAAGCCGCAGCCCCTCAAATTTCTTTCTCTCCCGCTGCTAAACATACCCCTTCCTCAACTCACCTATGGCTGGGGGCTCGTCTCTCTCTACCGCGGCCCCACGTGCGCGCGCGCTCGCGTGCTCTGCCCCGGAAGTGCTCGCGGCGCAAGGCCGGAAGTGCGCAGGCAGTGCTCGCGGCGGCGGCGACGGCGGCGGGAGGTTCGGTTGTCGCCCGTTGGCCGCGCGGCGCCGCGCTCGGCGGCCGCCATTGCAGGTCAGGCCGCGGGCGGGGGTTGCGGGAGGCCGCGGGGATTGAGGGCTGAGCCTGGGTTGGGGGCGAGGGTGCGAGGGAGCGGGAAGCTAGGGAGCTGGGGCCGGGTGGGGCGCGCGGCTCGAGGAGAAGAATGGCGAGCCGAGGGGCGGGGAGCGCGGGCGGGGGAGGGGCGGCCGGGAAGGGGGAGGGGAGCGAAGAGAGCCGCGGAGAGGTGGGGGCGAGCCCAGAGGAGCCCCCGGGGTGGGAGGGCCGGGAATTGTGGGGGAAGGGAGCGGTGTAGAGACGGAAGGCGGAGGGAAGGAAGGGAGTGAGCGGGGCGGAGCGAGAGAAGGGCGGAAAGGGTGGCCGAGCGCGGGCGGAGGACGGAGAAGGGGGCGGCGCGGGCCGGAACCTCGAGGTACGTGCGGGAAGGGGTTCTTCCCCGGGTGGGGAGGGAGTCCAGCACGTGAGGCTTGCGGGAGCGGGGTAGAACTGGAACCCAGGAAGTAGCGGGCATATCAGAAAGCGTACTGGGGGGGGGGGGTAGGACTATGAGGTTTGTTCGAGGGGACATTTTTAAGTCGCGGTGGAGGGGGGAAGCTGCTGGTAGAGGTAATTGGGAGGGTGGTTGCAAGAAAGAGTGCTCCAGGCTCTTTGTAGGCGGAGTGAGAGACTGGGGAAGAGTGGGGTGGGGTCCTGGAGTAGCTAAGCACTTCATATTGAAGAAGGAACAGGGCAAGATCTGGAGAATGAAATGAGGGTGGTAGAAGGACGTGTAAAGAGAAATCTTTGGGAGGAGGGTGGACGGTTTGGAAGATCACTCCAGTGAGGGGTGTGGAGGAATGCAGTTTAAAGAATACTTTCCTTGGGAGGTAGGAGAAAGGGTTAATTAGGTTGATAGGAGATCCCACCGAAAGTCTGGGGGTGAACTGGAGGGGGTTGGGGAAGAGAGGGAAAGCGGATCGAGAAGTCCCAGAAAGTGGGCGGGACTAGACGTAGGAAGTGTTTGTAACTGAAGGGATGGGAGGGGGTCAGGGGTGAGGGAGGAGAAAGTGGGAGCCGGTTGGGGGGGGGGGGGAGAATCCCGGATAGTGTAAGACTTCAAGCAGGGCTAGAAAGGATGGGCTTTGGGGTAGATAGGGGTTATAGTAAGAGGAGGAAGGGTTCAGATGGGGCTGCAGAGTAGCAGAAGATGGAGAAAACTGGAGTAACTCAGATCGACTGAAGCCATCTTTTTCACCCATTGTCTGCAAATACCAGTAACTGATTCCCTCCATCATGGGAATCCTAAAATGTGATGGGAAAGTACCACGTGTATGCATAGTATCCACACATGTTTTTGAACACACTCTTCACTAATGAAAAGTTTGGAAGCATTCATTTCCACCCACCCTCCATAGCCCCTCTTTGGAGGGGAGCAAGCTTCTCATTTAGAAACCGAATTTTAGCGGTTAATGACATAAGCCTGTCAAGAGACAAGATTTTCCCTTTGAAACTTAGACCATCTCCTTCAGTCACAAACCACAATGACACTGTTAATAAAAATAACCTGCATTCATATATGACAACTTCCTGAATTGTTGGTTTAATGGAAAGGCACATAGAGAAATAGTGATCTTTAGAGGAAAAAAAAACAAAAAAAACCCTTTCAGAACTTAATCCTTGAAGCAGTTTGGTGAACCTTGACTGTCCTGTTTGAATTGTTCTCACATTAATGTAAACTTGGTTTTACTCTGATAACCTGCTGCTTTTCTGGATGTTTTAGTCCACTGTAAACATTAATAATTATACAGTATAGTATTAAGACATTATTTTGGACATATACTAAGAAAATGTCATATTCCTCCCCATGTAATAAATAGTTTGACCCTAAAGGCATACCACGTCTTAGTCGCTGTTCTGAGGATTTTACATTCATAACCTCATTAAATTTTCACAACAATCCTTTGGGATAGGTTCTTTCTTATGCCCCATTTGTTGGTGGGGAAACTGAAACTTACAAAGTTAGATTACTCCCACGTCCTATATAGGGTAAGTGACAGAATCCAGGTCCGACAACTTGAGTTCTCACAGCATTTCTAAACAAAGAACAGTCCTGGGACTAAATAAAAGTTTGGTAAATGCTAAGTGTTGGCCTAGCAATTTGAAAACACTTTGTGTCATGGATTTAGTTTTTTTAAATAAAAAACAAAAATTTTTATATTGAGAACTGTAAAGTTTAAGCCTTTATTCCCTTTTTTAAAAAAACAACATACAAGATGCATTGAAAGGTGTAATGAAAATTTGTAAAATACTACTTAGCTCTAGTGAAACTTAATTTGTAATTACCCTTGAGTCCCCTTATTTGGGTAAAAACCGTATGTTCTGTTAAATCTATACCACACTTTGTTCTACCACTTTGTATTTTGGGGGCAGTTATCATGAGGCTCATTGCTCATTCATTTTCAGTTCTCTGTAAGACAGCAGTAATATTTTAAAACAGTTTAACAATTCAGAAAGCAAAGTATAAGAAACTCACTGACAAAGAATGTACTCTCTTCTTTCGGCTCATGTTGCCTTCTAAATTTTGAATCCTGGAGGTGACATTGAGTAGATCTCTAGAGATTTCAAAAATCTAAATTTCAGCAATTGAATATGTTTTCAACTACCTACCCCACAGATGTAATAGCTGCTTTGGCTGCAAGTTTTGTAGGTTACTTGGTGTGTTGTAGACATGAGAAAGGCTAATAATATCTGTAAAACACTCAGAAGTGATATAGATGTACTGTATTCAAGGGGCTGTGGGAGAGGACTGCTGGAGAGGCCATATTGTGGAAGCGTTGAGGTTCACATCCCAGCTCTACCGCTTACTAGCTGCGTGACCAGTTACTTAACCTTTAGTTTCTCTGAGCATGTTTCTTCATCTATAAAATGGGAATAAGTGTGTACATCATTAGGGTTGTTTTCATAGTTAAATGAGAAAATCAGATAAGTGTCCACAAAAGTTTAGCTACGGGAGAAATTAAGCTTTTTATATCATAATGCCTGGATTTTTTTTCCCTCTTAAACTGTGTTTGCACTCTGATTTTTCAGGTTTTTAATAACAACTTTACCAGTAATTAAGTTCAAATAGAGGTAGAAGTCAAATGATAGTTCTAAATAAGGTACATCCCAGATTGGTCTGGTTCTAGTTAAATCTTTTGAATTTTGGGTAGCAATCCATTTTAGTTCCGGATTGGTTTTAAGAATGCTGGTTCCTTTGCTGTGCTGTAATTTGTTCAGGGGTCTCAAAATTATCTGGACCACTGTTCCTGAGAAACAATAGTGTGTTGATTTTACCCAGGACCTCCAGACTAGCTTCATGTCTGAAGACTGGGGATGATCTGGGGCAAGCCATTTCTAGAAATTTTTAAGCCCCACAAAGGGCTTTTTTTTTTTAAGGGAAAAAATTAGAGTTAATTAGAATGTATAAAGTGCTTTTAAAATTTCTTTTATAGAGCTAAAGTCACTTGACTGAGTTAGGAATACAGAATTATGTATTGTTTATTTAGCTATATGAAGGCCCAGAAAAATTAAGCAGAAAAAATACCCCTTTGTTGAGATGTGGGAGTTGGGGGGGGGGGGTCAAAATAATTCATTTCAGGGAAAAGAGGTTGGGTTTTCTCCTCACTTTGCCATCTCTTCAGGTCCACACTCTAGCTGTAGCCTGTGAAGCTCCACTCTGAAGTACAGTGAATTAAACATCTTTTAAAAAGTGAATCACAGGGGCGCCTGGGTGGCACAGTCGGTTAAGCGTCCGACTTCAGCCAGGTCACGATCTCGCGGTCCGTGAGTTCAAGCCCCGCGTCAGGCTCTGGGCTGATGGCTCGGAGCCTGGAGCCTGTTTCCGATTCTGTGTCTCCCTCTCTCTCTCTGCCCCTCCCCCGTTCATGCTCTGTCTCTCTCTGTCCCAAAAATAAAAAATAAAAAAAAAAAAAAAAGTGAATCACAAAATTCTCCTTGGCTGTACAGTTACACATACTGTCAACTTAGAATTATTATTCGTAAACCAAAGTAAGTTAGTTGGTCCTAGCCAGATCTGGGATTAAACTCAATACTGTTGAGAGAGAGGTGGCAAACAAGCTCTTCCATTGACTCCTTTTAGTTTCATGATTTGCTAGAGTGTATTCTTCAGGCTGTGTCTTTAAATGTTGTTTTTGATAAATCTGCAGTTTCTACACAGTGTTTTAAAACAAACGTAGAAATTGTTCTAGTTGTCTTTATTGCTGGAATTAGTTGAAACTGAAGACTCAGAAATTTTTGTTTTGTTCTACAGGAAATATTTATTGTAATGTTACATCTATTATTACTAATAGGATTTGGTTTGCACTATACTTCTTCACTTCTTCATTTTCCTACTACCTGCCTATTGTCAAGGGTATAATAGGGACAGATTGGGCTGCATGTTCTCAGATCCTTTTTAGACAACTCCACATTAAGTGAAATACACATTCCCTGTTGCCTCCATCAAGTATGTCCTCAGTGAAGTACCAGGTAGATCTGCCTGCTCTGACCCTGAGAACAGTTGCAGACAGGAGTAATCTCAAGGAGCAAGAGAAGGAAGGAATAATAAAATTCAGGTGACAGGCTATTTAAAAACATTTTTTTAAATGTTTATTTTGAGAGAGTGAGTGTGTAGGGGAGGGGCAGAGAAGGAGGGAGAGAGAGAATCCCAAGAGAATCTCTATCTGCTCAGAGCCTGACTCGGGGCTTGATCCCACAAACCTCCAGATCATGACCTGAGCCAAAATTAAGAGTGTGATGCTCAACTGACCGAGCTACCCAGAGGCCCCCAATTTTTTTTTTTTTTTAATTTGAGAAAATGCGAGGGGGGGCGGAGAGGGAGAGAGAGAGAGAGAGAGAGAGAGAGAGAGAGAGAGAAAGAAAGAATCTTAAGCAGGCTCCATGCTCAGCACAGAGCCAATGGGCTCGATCCCACAACCCTGGGAGGATGACCTGAGCCAAAAATCAAGAGTCCAACTGAACCACACAGGCACTCTGATAGGCTATTTTAAAGTCTAATTTTAAGGGGCACTTGGGTGGCTTAGTTAAGAGTCCCAACTCTTGTTGGCTCGGGTCATGATCTCACAGTTCCGTGGATTTGAGCCCTACATTGGGCTCTGTGCTGGCAGAATGGAGTTCTTTTTCTCCCCCTCTCTCTGTCCCTTCCCTGCTCACGCTGTCTCTGTCTCTCTCAAAAATAAATGAATTTTTTTAAAGAGTAGAATTTTAAAATTTGCTAAAGGAATGCCCTCTCCTACATTTCTTACTACCTTGGTAAATACATCCTCGTGTACATAAATGTAGTCAGGCCAGTCTACAGGTTCCTATGAGCTAGATTTCTATAAGTAGGAATGAACTTCATTCCTGTTCACATCTGCAGCATCCCAGTAGGACTAGCACAAATTTTTACCAGCCTGACTAGGTACAGAAGCAGGATGGTGAAGATGGTGGAGCTGTAGGCCAGGGAATTTTTATTTTCAGGAACATTGCTGGATGTCTGCCAGCGTCAGGAGATCTACTGAGGCAGGGCTTCCTGCATAAGTGGGTAAAGCTGCGTGTGCTCTCAAGTACCAGGGATTAGTACGCAGGTACAGGTATTCCGGCCCAGCTATCAGGCATCTATTTTCCTTTGCCCACTTAGGCCACTGTTGTCAGTTCCTGTTCTAACAGGAAACTTTCCGGGAAATGTGGAATACAATTAAAATATTTCTGCAGCCCATATGTACTCGTCTCAAACATGCTTCCAGAGGCCTTAAAGATTGATTTCCTTCCTTGCCGTGGTCTTCCTAGAACCTCTGTATCTGTGTGAACATGTAATTGTTTCTCAAAGTATCTATATTTTGTTATAAATATACCTATCAAGTAATATGTAGTGCGTTGTCAGTCATCAAAAGCTTAGTTATAAGAAGCCTTTAATCTGTATGCATTTATTAACCTTGAGAAACCTTCCAACTTCAGTTTCTAGTTACTAAGTCTTTTTTGATTCATGGCTAAAGTATACCTACCATTCTCTAAATTACAGTCACAATTATAGTGTGGAAATACTGATTTATTTTTTCCCTTCTCTAAAAAACTAGCTATTTATCTTTAAAGCATTTATGCATATATGTGGTCTTCAAAGTAGGCTAATGAGTCAGATAATCTGGATGCTAGCCCCATAGTCATTAAGTGACTTGTGTATGATGACACAGTGAAGAGTTTCTACACTTCTAGGCTGGAACCTGACTTTAGGTCTTCTGATTTTAAATTGTAATCCTTTCTCCGTCAGGAAACCTTAGAAGAATTTTAACAGTTCTTTTGGTTATTCTGGGTTGTAGTGGTAGGGCCTCCTTATCTTGTCACAAGACGTTTGCCCTTGAGCCTGGTGTATTTGTTCTCAAGCAGTGCCACAACTGGTGCTACTGCGGAAGGTCTGTTTTACTCAGAGATTCCTTGATTCCCCCTTGCCCTTCTGACCAGCTCTTCCACGTATGCAGTGCCTGCCTGATGCCTTGGTGCCTTTTCATTCTCACCGATACTTGGTTTTTTCCTTTGGGAGCATATTGATTATGATGGGTGTAGCATAAAGTCACGAGGCCTAGGTTCTTATGTGTGAACAGCATCTGATTCGTAATACAAATTCAATAAATATTAGCTACTGTTTATATCTGAATTTAAGACCAGTGAATTGACTGACCTTATGTTCCCAAAGTGTTTGGTGCTCAAGAGTAGAGGTTCTGCTGTCCTGGAAGGCTTTTGTCAACATACTTTTCCCTGAAGATCCAAAATGAAGGTCAACATACCAGTGAAGAAACCTGTTTAACTTTTTAATCTGGTGTTTGCACGTGCTTGCTTCAGCAGCGCATAAATTAATCTGTTGTTTGCTAACCTTGAGCACAATTAAACCTATTAACCTGCAGTACTACAACTGGTAAACACTAGACTACTAACTTTCCGCTAAGTTCCATCAATTCATTGGAAGGACTTATACAGAACCCGTAGTTTAGGTTCTCCCTATCCCCCTAACCCCCCAAGAATGTATCCTTTCTAGAAAGACAAGTGAAGATAGTTGTTTCAGGCAAAAATTCATTTTAACCCATGCTTTTAGAGTACCACAAACTTGCCACCAGGTGGTACTGTTGTATAAAAGGAAAGTTGATGGAGTGCCAGGGTATTTTAGTACCAAAGTGAAAGATGGTCAAGGCGTATGATGAGAGTCATGTTAGAAATCAGCTTACCATTCACTAAAGTTGTCTGAAGGACTTTTTCGTTTCTTGGCTTTTGTTAAAGGAGGTCTTTTGAACCTTGAAACATAACCAAAGTGTTAGACATGAAGTTTATATCATCACCAAAGGAAAATGTAGAATCTAAATGAATTCTTTAATTTCTTAAGAAACATGTAGACTAGGGGTGCTTCAGTCTGACTTCAAGTGTCCGACTTTGGCTCAGGTCATGATCTTGCGTTCATGAGTTTGAGCCCTGCACCGGGCAGGCTCTCTGTTGTCAGCACAGAGCCCACTTTGGATCCTATCTCCCTCTCTCTGCCCCTCTCCCACTCACACTCTGTCTCTCAAAAATAAAAATTTAAAAAAAACAGAAAATAGAACATCCTTGAGAAGGGCAAGTTAGCATTGTGGTCAGCAGTGTGGGCTCTAGTGTATGTTTGGGTTCAAATTCTGGCTCTTTGACTAGTAAATATGTGACCTTGAACACAAGTATAATACGTGTTAACTTTCCACACTATTGTTGACCTTTGGTGGTCTTAAGCAATGTTACATGTACGGTGTCAACTCAAAAAGATTTACATCTTAAAAGAGTTGTTAGGGGAATGAAATAAAATTTGTCTAAAGCACTTAGAAAAATGCCTCACATATAATACTTGATATATGTTAGCTATCATTATTATTGTCCTAAATTTTTTTTTCCTCTACAGCTTATTTTCAGTTGCTTTTTAAAGACGGAAAGCTCATGGTGCAAATTGTTATTTCCAGGTGAGTACATTTTGAGACTTCTTTTGTTTAGCTTGAATGATTAGGGTTCTGTAGGTTTGACATTTTCCTGAAAGAATTGGGGTTCTCAGGTGCATCTTGCACACGTCCTTGCATTTCAGTCTCTAGTTCAGTGCCTGGCACTGCCTAATTTCCCAAGAACTTATGCTCAACAAAGTTCTTCTGGGCCTTGAGTGGTGGTGTAGGACACTATTCATCCTTCACCCCTCAAAAATATTGTAACCGCCAGCCCTTTGCTTGCAGTGCCGGGGCTGGAGGCCTGGCAGAATGGGTGCTGATGGAGCTACAGGGGGAGATCGAGGCTCGCTACAGCACTGGATTAGCTGGAAACCTCCTGGGAGACCTACATTACACCACTGAGGTGAGGGGACTTTTCTTTCCCTGCCTAATGCCTCAGGAAAGCAAGCTACACCAAGGTGGTGCTCCCAGGACCCAGAGTGAGGACTGCCCTCAGGTTTGTTATTCGAGGTCTAGCTAATCTAATGTATCTGCTTGTTCTCCCCCAACCCCTGCAATAGCAGGGGAATTTAGCTTTGGGGAAGCTGGAAAAGTCACTGTTCTAAAAAGTGGAAATTCTCTTACCTGGGGTTAGAAAGAGTAAAAAGGGCATGAGGGTGGTTGCCTGGTGTGGCTCTTCAATATTGTTAGAGCCAAACCAGGGAGTGGAGGTGCCAGCATTGCCTTCCAAGAGCATCTCTGGAAGGCACCTGAGTATTATGACCTTGCCCTGAACCTTAGGCGTTTCGTTCTTGTTCTGCTAAAGGGAATCCCTGTGCTGATCGTGGGGCATCATATCCTGTATGGAAAAATCATCCACCTGGAGAAACCTTTTGCCGTCCTTGTCAAACACACTCCTGGGGAGCAGGACTGTGATGAGCTTGGCTGCAAGACTGGCACCCGGTACCTGGTGACAGCACTCATCAAAAACAAGATCCTTTTCAAAACTCGCCCCAAGCCCATTATCACCAACGTCCCCAAGAAAGTATGAAAGAACCCCGGATTTTCCCTAGAGAGCGGCCAACTCCTTGGACTCGTGCTCAGTTGCCACCTCGAGGACGACTCGACGGTTCCTTGGGACCACAGGGGGGTCCTGTCCTAAACACAGGTCACCCGCTGGGCATGAACTCTGATCCCTTCCTTATGGCAACTGGTTCTCTTGGTGGAAATTTGGCCCCATTTCCAAGGAACCCATCGCCTTTTCCAACTTCATCAGGCTCATTGGCTTCAAATCCAGCACCTTTCCCTGCTGGTGCTCGTGATCCAAGCATGGCTTCTTTTCCAAGAGGGATGAATCCCACTGGCACAGGTGCAGTTTCTTTCCCAAGGCCTGGTGGCCTCTTGGGCCCAGGTCCAGGCCCAGGCCCAGGCCCAGGCCCATCTCTAAACCCAAGGGCAGGGGCTCTACCAGGCCCAGGGCCTCTGTCTAATCCAAGGTTAGGGGGTCTCCCGGGGCCAGGTCCTATGTCCAACCCAAGGGCAGGTGGTCTCCTGGGAACAGGTCCTGACCCCAGAAGTGGCGGCCCCATGGGCCCTGGATCTGGGCCCAACCTGAGAGCAGGTGTCCTGTTGCCTTCTGGGAATGGTGCTCCTAATCCTAGGCCTGTTGGCCTGGGACCAGGACCCAGTCCCAATCTGAGATCAGGCTTCGTTGGTACAAACCCTGCCCCGAGATCAGGTATGTTTCCAGGCCCTGGCCTTGGGCCCAACCCAAGAGCAAATAGCCTGGGCCCAGGCCTTGGGCCCAACCCAAGGGCAGGTGGCCTGGGACCAGGCCCAAATCTGGACACCAGAGCAGGTGGCCTCCTGGGCACGGGATCTGGTCTTAACTTAAGGATGGCTGGACCTCAAGGCCTAGATCTTGCCCCCATTTTAAGAGCAGCAGGTCTATTAGGAGCAAATTCAGCTGCTTTCTCACAGGCTTCTGGAAACATGGGCACAAGCCCATCCTCTATGGCAAGAGTACCTGGCCCCATGGGCCCAAACTCGGGTCCTGGTTCTCGGGGAATTGGCCTTCCAGGGCCAAATCCATCTCCCATGTCCAGAGCTCCTGGCCCCATAGGCCCTAATTCAGCTCATTTTTCAAGGCCAGCTGGGCCTATGGGAGTAAATGCCAGTCCCTTTCCAAGGGGGACCGGTTCAGGGGGGCTGAATCCAGCTGCCTTTTCTCAGTCTTCTGGCACATTGGCTTCAAATCCAGCTAACTTCCAGAGGTCTGCTGGCCTCCAGGGCTCAAGTCCAGCAATTTTCCCAAGAACCTCTGGGCCACTAGGCCCCAACCCAGCTAACTTCCCAAGGGCCAGTGGCTTGCAGGGCCCAAGTCCTGCTGCCTTCCCAAGGTCTACTGGCCCATTAGGCCCTGGTCAGGTTACTTTCCCCAGGTCAGCTCCTGGGCCCCTGGGCTCTTCTCCAGCAGGCCCTGTGGGCATCAACCCAGCTCCTTTTGCAAGGCCAACTGGGACCCTGGGTCTAAACCCGGCTTCCTTTCCAAGGATGAATGGCCCCGTGAGCAAGACTTTGGTCCCATTTCCTAGAGTGGGGAACCTCCCAGGCACAAACCCAGCTGCTTTCCCCAGACCAGGGGGTCCTATGGCTGCAATGTACCCAAATGGAATGTTACCCCCTTAAACACTTTTCTCTCCAGAACCACTCTGGTTTCCAGGCACCGTGGTTCTGGGCAGGAGCTGTGTTTTAGGTAAAAGGGTAGATCTGGAGCTACAGTCTGAAGTACCATAGCTGGGGCTCAAGTTCAAATGAGCCATCTTTTTCCTCCGCTTCTTTCTTGACTGAAGGTGAAATGTTACTTGTGAGAGATGGACTACTGCAGGTGGGAATGATCCTGACCTTGAGAGAAAGGATCTCCAGCCCTCCAGAAGCCTGCTGTGCTTTTGTCCCACAGCTTTCTGCCCCTTGTTTCTTACTAGTTTCTTGAATTGTTCTTGTGGACTTTTCCTCAGGGATACATTGGCCTGCAGGTCCCAATTCATATGTAGTCCTCTGCTCACCACTGGAGAATCAGCTCACTGCTCTCTAGAACTGTTGCAATGGTGAATGGACCATGCTTCAGCAGCTCTGCCCTGGGCAGCTTGGACCTGGTCATCCTCTACTGCCATACCTTTCCCTGAGGGCTTGAACACAGAACAGGGAGGTGGGCAACCACTTCAAAGACCCACCAAATACAATTTTGCTTGATTAACTGGGCCTGCAGCTTCCTTCTCCTGGGACTTAGAGGAGGCCAGAATCAAGGCTCCACCGCTCACCTAATTCCCTCTCCACTAGTACTCCCGATCAAAGAACCTCAAAATTTAAACTGACGTCAATGGGAATATGGGAACTGGGGTAGGGGGTGGGGGGATGAAGGGGAGAAATCACTGTGCTTCGTTCAGCCTGAGGTGAAAGGATGGTTGGTGTTTTTCCTGCATTGTATCTTTTCTTACTGTTTCTTTAATAAATGGGATGAGAGGGCTGCCAATGTCACTCCATTGAGTTACCTGTTTCCACAGGAAAGGAATTTTACCCAGTGCTTTTCATTGTTTTAGACTGGCCACAGTCCTGTATTATCTGCCAGATGAAATGCTGTCACTCAAGGAGGAAATAGTGACCTTTACCTTAGCCAGGACTCCCTTGTCTGCCAGTGATTTCACCAGAGACCTTGCCCACCTTCAACAAAAGTTGGGCTGTTGTAGGTGTGCAGTTAACAGTAAAGTGGGCCTGCTGTATTCCCCAGGTCCAGAGGCAGCTGTGAACACTTACCTGTTTTGAGTTCCACTGCAACTACCTTGACAAAACCATTTCTATCTCAAGTACCTCTTTGGAAATGGAATAAACCAGTTTAAGGAAGAAGTAGTCCAGAGATAACCAGCATTATGTGAGAATCTTTATTTTGACAAGTGCAGTATAAAATTTTGACCTGAAAAGTAAAAAACAAAAACAAAAAGTAAAAATAAATATGTTTACAAATTATTGTAGAAAGAATACAAAAGGCTTAAAATTCTCAATGAGGAAAAACCAAAATGTGTCCAGTTGTATATAAAGGCTCTTCCCTTGCAAGAAACGGGGATAAAGCTGAAGACCCAGTTTGGTTTCGCTGCTGAAAAATGTACAAAATAACTTAGAAAAACCAGTAGAGGTCAAACGTTGTGGGCCCACTACTTGTACCTGCCTACCCTTGTTCTGAGCACAGTTGAAAACCACAGTGCAAGGCAGAGCTGATGGTAGGACAACCAGTTCTCCATCTGGAAATCCATCCGACATTAACCTTCAAGTAAAAGCTGAAGAAAAACAAGCCCTTAGTTAAGTGTGAGCTCTGCAGTTGGCTGGCTGACCGGATTTCCTCCATTGTAGTGCTCAAAATAGTTTACTTGGCCAGCAAAAACACGCAAGAGCCTGGAACAACCGCCTTTAGCAAATGCCTGCTGCCTCTTCCCAGCCTTCATGGGTTGGACCCAACACCGGCCAGCAATCTTCTCAGAAGCTCGAGGTCTGTGTGATGTAGCGATGTTGGTTGCACCTGGAAAACCCTTGCGTTCATGGGAGATGAAGGAAAGCACCAGGGTTTGCCAATCTGTGGCTCAGAGCACACTTTGTTCCTGTGTAGGAAGCACCTGGGCACACTAGAGTCTTGCCCCTTCAACTCCTGTCAACTTCAGTGCTGGTTCTGAGGGGCTAGCAGGCCCTGCTAAGAATGGACATTCGGAGAGCACAAGTACACCTGCAAGCAAGCAACCCCTAAGTCAAAGGGTTAGTCAAGATTCCCAGTTTCAAACTCAAGAGCTGAGAATTGTCTGTGGATTGCAAATGTCTAGAAAATGCTTTCCCTCGCTCCCCCCCCCCCCAAAGGGCAGAGAAATAAAAGCTTCAAGGGGCGTGAGAGAGAAAACAAGAACCTTAGGATTTAGGAACCAATTCCATCTCCAAGCTTGGTTTCTGGAAAGAAGCAAATGCAATAATGACTATCCACAACTTGGCTGTAATAATCTCCTTGAGAAGCCACTGAAGAGAATGGACAGTTTCAAAGATGACCAGCTTGGATTGGAGGCTTCACTTAGGGAACACTGAAAAGGTTTTCACTGGACATGATTGTCAAGATCTGTAGCCTGAAAGTCATGCACGCTTAGCCAGCTGCTAAGGAATCTGTATAAGCACTTCCAAGATTGTGGCTAATTTGGTCAGAGGCTCCTAATCATTTTTCCCCCCACCTGCTGAGGACAGGGTTGCTTATTGCAGAGGGGCTATGAGAGTCCAGACTCTGCCTCAGTTGCTAACTTGAAAAACTTACCAAATGAGAAGGAAGGTGGACGAGGTGACTTGGTGCATCACCTTGAAGCAAGCCAAGTGGAGGCTGTCTTAGACTCAGAGCTGAGTTTGAGAGAGGAATTCAGGAGTGTGCAGGATCAGGTAGCCAAGCCCTCACTTCTTTTCTGAGCATGTTGGGGTTTAATCTTCCTGGTAGATGACCAAAACCTTTCCTCTCCCCAGCAGAGATCACAGACAAGCTCATCTCGATGTCGGGCAGTTTTCAGGTGAGCTACATTCAGCCTAAGGCCCCCATATAGGCCATGGCCTTTAGCACAACCACCAATCTTTGTTCCTCCTGGCAAACTTTCATTTTTAACATATATGTATATACACCATACACACTTAAAAGGAGTTCAGTGCTAACTCTCTGCTAGTTTGGCTCATCCTTGGGATGTTGAGATGTGGAATGGAGTATGTCATGTAATAAAGCACCATTCCTGGACCCTGTTTTCTGATGCCCAAAGATCAGGCTTCTGGGCCTTGTATCAGGCACAATCTTATTGCATTGATAGCTAGATTTGGGGGTGAGGGTGGGGGACACATACTAGCCAGCCCAGATCTCTCAAATTCTCCCACCACCTCTGGTTGTGTTCAGATGGGCTAAGAGAACCCCTTCCCGCAGGCTGTCATTGCTCACTTACCTATCAGAAGTTGCCACTGATTGGAACTAATTGTTTTAGCACACTTCTGGGTTGCCTTTGGATCCCGGGGCAGGAAGTGGAATCTTTCCCAGAGGCCATGACACACGCAGAGGCCAACAGACAGGCGGCATGAAAACAAGTCGCCCCCTGAGCTGGAAAGGTGTTGCCTCTAAGCAGAACTGCCCCAGGCCATAGTACAGTCACCATTCTTTGCACTTCAGATTTGTCCTTTGGACCATTGACGGACTAAAACAGCACTCCCTCCTCCCTCCCACCCCATCTTTTCTCTTCCATTCCCCTTCCCTCCCTTACCCATTGCACTTTTCCCACTCTGCTTGGGGGCCGTGTCACACCTCAGCATAAGCTAGGCTGTACTGCTCTGGCTTCTTCCCACATCGCCGGGCGATGATGGCCAGATACAACATGAGGAGGGCTACCCAGTAGCAGCCATACAGGATGGCCCCAGAGACCAGGAAGGCTAGCTCTGTCTCGCTGAACAGATCCTGGCAATACGCTGTGTAGGCCAGTCCCCCTAGAAGGACTGCCACCCAGATGGACACAGGGATGAGGCCAATGAAGTTCACCACGATGGTTTTTCGGCCAGAGGTGCCCCAGCCAGACTTGTTGATGGTAGCAATGGCAAAGATCTTGGCTGGCAGGAGGCTGGACATATACAGAAGGGAATAGAGGGACATGAAGATCATTTCTGCATTGCCCCGAAGGAAGCAGGCATAGGTAGCCTTGATAATGCCCACCAGCTGCACCGTCAGCAGGAAGAGGAGAATATTCCAGATGCGGCCTCTGTAGAAAAGCTGTATGACTGTGGCAATGAGGAAGAAGGGGAAGAAACCTGTGACCACTGATTCGTAGGTCATCCAGAGGTGGTGCTTATGGAACCACAGAGAGTTGTAGAGCCACTCTCGGAAGTAAGACTTGCTCCAGCGGGTCTGCTGGTTGAGCCACCGGAGGTACTTGGTGGGAGTCTCTGTGAGGCACTTGGAGCGTGCTGTATACTTAGTCCGGTAGCCGAGGCTCAGGACTCGGTTGGTGAGGTGGCGGTCATCTCCGAAGCTGCACTTGCTGCCCAGGAACTTCTGATGGTACCAGTCCTCCAGGAATTGCTGGAGGAGGCTGTTGCGGTACATGCCCAAAGGCCCACTAATACACTGCACGCAGCCGAAGTAGGACTGGCAGGCCCGCTCCACGTTGAAGGCCATCCAGTACCGCACACTGCTCAGGAAGGAGATCCACGAGTCATACTTGTTGAGGATCTGCAAGGGAACCGGAGATGCTGGGCCTCCTCACCTGAGGACTTGAGCCCCAGGAGATAGACAGCAGAGACCATGAAGCCTCCTTACCCTGAGTTCTGAATCCCATCGCTCAAACTCCTGGCCATCAGTCCTAACCCAGCCAAAGCTAGAAAACCTGAGGCTCGGAGGAGCCAACCACACCCAGTCACTCTCACTGTGGTGTGCACTGACTGGCCCAGTGAAGTTGCTCTAACAGCGAAAGCCACCTTCCATCTCAGCAAACAACTGGATGGTGGCAGAGAGAAGGGCTTGAAGATGCAGCTCATCACCCCAGCCCCCTATCCTGACCCTTCTGCACTCGGAAAGCTTCTCAGGAAGACTTGGTGTGTCACCAGCAGTACCCTCTGGAGGAAGATGTGGCCCCTTGTTCTTAACCATACTGCCCTGTTCTTAACCATTCAGGGCAACTTCCTGAAGAACAAGGGTTTTCTGAAGGGTCCAACTTTGGAGGTGCTTGCTGCGCCAGTGCCCCCAAAAAGCAGCACCCTCCGTGATCAGTAGCCTCAGGATACTGAGCCCCTCCCAGCAGCATAGGCTCTCTACATACCTTTAGTGATTTCCTTTTTCCTCAGGTTGAAAAAGAGCAGGATAGGGATGGGGTAGCAAGTGAGTTCTTTGATACTAGTGAAAACTGTCCAAGAAGAACCCTCCCCCCCACACACTTCCAAAATACTAGACATTCAAGACGCTCATTTTCCAGGCATATTCACTGTATTAGGAAGAAGAGTCTAGGCCCTACCCCCCAGGAGTCCCTGATTACTTCTTACTTGTACATCTCCTCCAACTCCCCCTACTTGGGGGTCCTCCTCCAGGACTCGAAGCATCTCGATGGTGCAGGCTGGATCCAGCACGGTGTCAGAGTCGCACACCTGTAGAGGGAGGAGTGCATTATCAGCCCATTTTGACCTGAGGCCTATGCACACCACATGCTGCTCACTGCTGCAGGGACATAGCCGCCTCTCCTAGGATTCACTTCCAGCTACCAGCAAAGAGATCTATACTAAATGCAAGAGGTGCGGCAAATAACAAAAAGAAGGAAAAGGAGACTTTAGATACCAGGTTTGACAGCCACTGGGCTGAGAGACAAACCCGGGAGACTTGGTGCCAGGCCTGGAAAGGGAGAAGGGCTTAGCACTGGGCAAGTTTTTAGCTTCTACAGAGACAGGCTCCACAAAAATGGTCGCCAGACATTTCCCTGGAGTCCCTGGGAAAAAAGGAGGAACACATTATTGAAATCAGATGACAGTACAGTAGCTAGGCCAGGGCAGGCAGACCCTCCACATTAGGCCAAGAAATGGCTCTTGCCAGAGGCTACTGCCCGAAGCGCTCTCCTAGGATTCTTAACGAGGTCTCTTCCCAGTTTCAGCCTCTGGTACCAGTTTTGGACAACCTACAGCCCAAGAGCAGGATGCATCTACCCAGTCATAGGCCCCCCACTAATAGGGCTGCGAGGCCTTCTGTGCTCCTTTGGCCAAGTCTCTGAGGTCAGGGTGCGGTATGTTCAAGGGCTGCCCTCACCTGCATTCTCTGGGAAGCAGGAGCTGGAGTCTGGCACCTGACACCATTTGGCCATCCTGACACGACACCTGGACTTTATATACTCTGGATGAGTGTGGAGGCTGGCAGCTGCTGCCTCCAACTAGGGCCTAGAACAAATCCTGCCCACTTGTCCACATTCCCCGGGGAGAACTCATGGTCTGATTCTAACAGGTGGCTCCATTAGTAGTTGAATCTGAGCTATGAACTCTCACCCAGGTGGCTGACTCCTTGTCTATTTTCTAGAAAATTACACAGAGCCCAGATAACCACTGGAAGAACAACAGAGCAAAGAGCAATACCCACAGATGAGCCTACACTCGGCTTTCCAAAAGCCTAAAATCCTTTTACTGAAGTTGCTAATCCTGCGGGAAGGGGGCTGCCCTCCCACCCCATGCCCCGACCCTGCTGGAAGATGTGCTGGCTACAGACCAGCAGCTAAAGGTGGAGGGGGATCCAGGCAGAGCCATCACACCTGCTCCCTCCTACCTCCTCACCAACCTCGTGCTGGACTCCCAGCACTTCCTGAACTTTACAGGCCAAGTTTTCCAGGACTGCCCGTCTCAAGACCACTTCCTCCCCTGACCCTAACCCATTCTTCATGCTGCTCAGCTTCCCTCACTCCAGGGAGGTCTTTCGAGCAGAGCAGGGTTAGAGTAGTTAGAGCTCCTGCCTGCCTGGGTTTCCCCCTGGCTGAGGCAGGGCCGTCTCCCTCGGGGAAAGACCCACCAGTAGCAGGGCTGTTGGAAGACAGGCTGGAATCCACCAAACGTGACTGAAGCCCAAGCTGCCCCAGGCAGTGAGCCCAGAGCCATAAAGGGAAAGGCTGGCTCAGGTGTGTGAGCCTATTCGCTGATCCACCAGAACACACAAGTAATGGTCAGTAAAGGAAGATGTGTGGCAGGTCGGGAAATTCTGTGCTTCAAGAGAGCAGATGACAATGTCCCTGTGGTTTGAGCATGTGCCAAGTCTCAAGGGCTTTTCCTGTGTCCTCTGAGTCTCTAGGAAAGCTTTAGAGGCCCCTTGACTCTAGATGAACTACAGAATCAAATGCCTCAACAGCCCTCCCTACAAGGCCGTGGAGGTCCTTGGGCCTAGGAAGACAGAAAGAAGTCAAGGTACCAACTCATTTGAGGATGCAAGTTTCAAAAAAAGCCAAAGCCAAAATGTCTGTGGCAAGCTAGTTTTAGGTGGGTACAGTACAGAACATTTCAATATCAGGGTCCTCAACGTGCTGTCACCAAGACTGGGTTGGTACATAGGTGGGCTACCACGACAGGTGCTATTTATTCTGGCATGTGCAGAGAAGGAATGCAACAGAGAAACGGACGGTGTGGATGCTGGACCAAAAATCTGGGGTTCTGGGTGCAGTTTCTACTTGGTACCGACATGTGTGTGGTTTCAGTCAGTTCTTTCTACATTTTGTTACTTGAGAATCGGAGCTATGTAATCAGCCTAATAAAATTTTCAGGCTAATGTCAGTGACAGTTTGGACCAGAAGCTAGACTGAATCTGTTCAGGATCCCGACCTGCCGAGACTGCTGAAGGACTAAGCTGGGGGGTGACTCACTGCCGTGTCTCTCCATCTCACAAATGCAAATCTGACACGGGGTAGAGAAGGACCCTTTGGCCCATAACTAAAACAATACTTGAGTGCTTTGGAGCATGATTTATTTTACTCTTCACCACACCTTCTTATGGAGAGACTCATCTCCATGTTACCAGTGGCGAGGCAGTATAGCACAACGGGTAAGGGCAGACATGAGACGGACTGCCTAGGTTCAAATCCTATCTTTGCACCTTAGTGCTGTGTGAGATTAGGCAAATTACTTACCCTCTCTGTGCTTCAGGTTCACCTATGAGTGAAAATAATAGTAGTACTTATCCTCTAGGAATCCTAGGAGGATTAAAAGAATGGTCTCTGAAGCTCCTGCAATGGTGTGTGGTATGCAGTAAATGCCGCACGCCGATCTGCTCTTCTTAGTAGTGGGATACCAGTCCAGAGACCCACCCAAAGTCACAGAGCTAAGTAACAGAAGAACCAGGATCCCATCCCAGGTCTTTCTGACCCCAGGACTGCTGTTCCGAGCAGCAGCTGTCTTGTTGCCCTTCTGAAGCGCAGAGGAGGGGTGTGCTCAACACAAGAGACCTAAACTGGACCTAACCTCCCTGGACAGTATAGGCCCAGCTGGCTGGACACACCCCCATGTCTGCATGCTTCTGGGAAGGCACGCTTACCTGGATGTAGTCCACTGAATCACCAAGAGCCTTGAAAGCCGTGTACATGACCTCTCGCTTGCCTCCCCACTT
Organism: Panthera uncia; assembly: GCF_023721935.1. Lineage (NCBI taxonomy): Eukaryota > Metazoa > Chordata > Mammalia > Carnivora > Felidae > Panthera > Panthera uncia. The sequence goes on along the minus strand of NW_026057589.1, from coordinate 8,836,115 downwards.
CTGCATGATGCAGGAGAAGGTGCTGGTTCTCACCACATCCCGCACACGGACCATGCCCTCCTGCAGGCTGGCCTCGGTCTCCCCTTCACCTGCCTCATGGAAGTTGCTGCGCCACACAAAGAAGCCAGCTTGCTCAGTGCCGCCTAGCACCTCGTGGAAGATGTCCAGCATGTAGGCGTCCTCCTGGCGATTGCCATCCACCACCATGACCACCTTGAGGTCAGGGAAGGCGATGCGCTGGGCGGAGCGCAGGCACTTGCGCAAGTAGTCGGGGTCCTCCTGGTATGCCGCGATGCACAGTGCCACCGAGCGGCGCGATGGGGAGGCGAGTTTCAGCGGCCGGCCCGCCCGCCGCATGCGCCGGTGCTCCAGGAAGGCAAACAGGCTCTGGATGAGCAGGTGCAGGCCCAGGATGGCACCGTACAGGCCGAAGGACAGGTAGTGCTTCTCTGTGTGAATGAACTGGTAGCCTGTCACGTAAGCCGCCAGGATGCCACCCAGCACCGCCAGGGCAAACAGGCTGGTGCCCACCACACGCAGGGCTGTCGTCAGCTGCACCGGCATCTGGTGGGAGGAGGGAGGTGTGGAGTCAGGCAGAAGGCAGCGTTTCTAGTCCATGGGAGTGGGGGTGTTTTCTCTGGGCCTGGCCCAGAAGAGGGGAAATGATCCACTAATAAAAACCACTGCCGCTGACTGCGCATGACTAAGACTGTTTGTACAACTCGGTAGTCAAACTACTGGGGTTCAAATCCCAGCTCTCTGTCTGTGTGACTGTGTTCTGCCCCTTAGTTAACTCATCTGTAAAGTGTGGACTACAGCTGTACCTTGTAGCATCTTTAAGGGTTAAATGGATTACATATGTAAAGCATTTAGAGTAGCATTTTTTATTGTTAGACAAACCAAAGCCAGAAAGCTAGGTGATCCCCACCTGGTGGATGGCGGTCCTGGGGTGTGCATGACCCAAAGCTCTCCTAGGCAAGCTTCAGTTGGGGGGAACCTGAGGCCAGAGGCAGCTCTGAGCACATGAGAGGCCCAGGGAGAGCAAAGAGGAGGATGGCCAGGGAGGTAGCCATTGGCCAAGAGCTTCTACCTGCCCTGTACCCACTAGGGAGCTGCACAGTGGGAGGGGAAGCAAAGCACAAGCACCAATGAGGCCCATGAAAAAGTAGGAGAGGCAAAGAGGAGAAAGAGCAGGAAACATAAAGAGGTGGAGGAGGCAGCTTCCCTTTCTTCAAACAGCAAAATCAGACAAAGTTCCCCCTGTGTTCTCTGCTTTCTCACCTTTTTCTCATTTACTTGAGAGGCAGGAAAGAAAGGGAAAGCAACCAGGGAAAAGCAGACAAGGACGAAAAGGAAATGAGAGTTGGGGTGTGGACAGCTCTCCTGGAAGCCCAGCAGTCAGGGCGTCGGAGGGAACTGCAGCCACCACTGCAGCAGCCTGGGAAGGGAGGGGGGGCGGCCTGGGAAGCCCCATCCACTCGGTCCTAGTGCCCGCACGGAATCTCTGTGCTCAGCCACAGGCCCTGCCACTCCTGGAGATGCTGCCGGGTTTGGTCTGCACTAAGTCAGGGCTCCCAGTAGCGCCCTGTTGGGAACAGCTGTGTTTTAATGAAAAGAGCCTAGGACTCAGCACCGGAAGACTTGTGCTTGAGACACAGCTCAACCGCCTCCTGGCTGCCTGACCTTGCCCAAGTTGTCTGAGACTTGGTGTCCCCCGCCTAAGAAGGGGTTCTAATGATTTCTGGCTCCGTAGGTCTCAGGTAAACAATTTGCCTGAAATTGGAAGCACTTCCAGCCCCGATGGACTATCCAAGTGGGGAGGCCGGGGAGGTGGGGAGGGTCTGATGAGGACAGCTCCCCCACTCCATTCATACCCAGGCCTCCTCCCCATCTACTCTTTGCCACCAGCCTCATCTGGAGGATCCCATTTCCAACACCACCCACCCGCCACAGGCAACGGGGTCTCACTTCCAACCTTCTCCAACTCTGGATCTGAGCCCCACTCCCAACACAAATGCACCTGAGCACAACTCCCCTGAGCCCCACTCCCAACACAAATGCACCTTCTTGCCAGGGGAACAGTGTCTGTTCCCTTACCACCTGCCACATAGGACGGGTAAGAAGCACGCAGTCACTGCCTAAATCAGTCTGAGATTCAGGCACCAACAGCATTCCAGCAGCTGCGGTCCGGAAAGTGCTGTTGGCAGCCTCGCCTCCTCGGGAAGCGCGGGCTCCAGGCGCTCTGCCCCGCCATCCCTGGGAGCCTGCTTCCTCTGCAGGACTCCCAGTCTTCCCTGCCCCCCACCCCCACCCCGCCGCCATGCGCCTGCTGCCCAGGGGAACCCCGGGGCTGCACCTACTCCAGAAGGGTCCCCGTCGCCCTCTAGACTTTACATGCCAAAGGGGCGCCTCTGGGCACCGCCGCCCACCTGCGCCGCAGGAAAGGGCAGGGGGCGCCGAGGCCAGCCCAGCAACCTGCCGGGTGCTGGCGCCCCGCCTCGGTGCAATGCCGGAGGCGGTGCCCACCAGGTTAATGCAGCCGGGAAGGCACTCGCCAGGCTTCTCACCCCCGCCTGAGCCTCGCCTTCTGGCACAGGCGGCGCCGGCCACACCCACGTGCCGGTTTCCCACGACTCAGCGGGGAAGGAACGGAAAACCCAAGAAATCAGTCGGACCAGGCCCCGCTCATCTCCTCTGGGCCCCAGTTACCTTGGCAAAGTGTGCCTGCAGACAAAGGCAGCATCTCCGATGTCGCCGGCCCCTTCCTTTCCCGGGCAGGACCCCCAACCCCGCACACGAATTGGAGGCACTACCCTGGCACCCCTACCCCACCGAGGGCCAATAAGGTTCCACAGCCAAAGACCCCACGAGCAATCAGGTGCTGGTGCGGTCTCTGGAAGGGGCGCCCCTGCCCAGACAGGGGGCCGTGCCAACCCAAGCGGGCGAAGGGTAGCCTAGATCGCCTCTCATCCACCCCCATTTCGCTCAGAAGGGATCCGCTAGAGCTCGGTCCCCCTAGTATAATGCGCACCCGGCTTCAAGGACACGAGGTTGGGGGGAGCTCCCTAGAACACTTCTCCCCCCCACACACACCCAGATGACGGAAGGAGAAAATCCTCAGCCAAGGACGCACGCCGCCAATCTACACCCGAAACTTTGCGGGGCTGCCAGTGTGCAGCCTCTCCAGCTGACAGGTGTGCCCTGCTACGAGGCCCACACTCGGCGGGATGGAAACTTGTGCGCGGGGCTGGGGCTCTTTCCCTTGCGCCTGGCCGGCCGTCCACCCCCCCACCCCCCGCCCCTCCGAGCCTGCTAGGAAAAGGGAGGCCGGGCCCAAGGATACACGCGGCCGTGGCCCGGCTGACCCGCAGGGACCAAGGCGCTGGGCATTTCGGTGCCGGACAGGTGCGAACCCCCAGGGTGGAGTGGGGGAGGGAGAGACTCCAACCAGCCTCGTGCCCCGCACCGTCGTCCGCCCCCTAATCCATTCACAAAACAGGAGCCGCAAGGGAGGAAGGGAGGAGAGGCTGGAGGAAGAGAGGATGGAGGAAGAATGGGAGGAGGGGTCAGTGGGGAGGGGGCTGCAGGAACCACCGCCCGGGAGCCTGGAGATACTGCAGCCCTCAGCCGGCCTGCCGGCGCCGGACCGGCGGGGGAAGCCGGTGGGGGTCCGCCGTGCTCGGCAAGCGGCACCCCTGGAGCCCGGCGCAGCCCCCGCGCGGCGCGGCACGGCCCGCCCCTCCGGTGTGGCCGGCTGGCCGGGCCCGCGCTCACCGTGCCGCCGGCTGCCCGCGCTCCGGTACTCAGCAGGCCCGCGGCGGCTCCATGCCCCTCCTCCTGCTCCTCGCCGCCGCCGCGCCTCGCTCCCCGGTGCACCGCCGCCGCTGCGCGCTCCGACTGACGAGCGCCGGCCCCACGGAGCCGCCTTTAAGTACCGAGCGCGCACCCGCCGGGAGAGGCGCCCTCCTCCGGCCCCAGGGCCGGGAAAGTTGGAAAGAGTGGGAGGGCTCCCCCAGAGGGCCGCGAGGAGCACCCCCTTCTTAGCTCAGTCGGAGAGGGCTACACGCGGCCGGTGCTCGGCGGGACGCGGGGTCCCCCGTGCACGCGGCTCCAGATTCGGTCTCTGCGCCCTGGTAAGGTGGGTTCCCCCAAGGCAGCCAGAGGCGGAGCTCCTCCGCGCTCGCCTCCGGACCAGCTGCCCAGGAGGAGGCGGTCATTGTGCTCAACCTAGAACCTGAAGCGTTAACTTTCAATATAACCCCTAGCGACTTCCAAAACTGTTAACTCTCCGTCCCCCCTCCCCCGCGCCCCGCTAAGCCTCAAAATCTACTCACTCTGCAAGCCCGCGGAGGCGATGGAAATCTTCCTGCGGTTGCGGCACGCGGAGAGGTTGTTCGTTGTATAGGGTACTCCCTAAAACCAAGACAGTAGAACCTTCCTGCCCGCAAAAAAAAAAAAAAAAAAAAAAAAAAAAGAGGCAGAGGCGCAGAAGAGAATAATTGTCAAATATAAAAAGACTGTTCAAAGAAGGTGTTAACAATTGTGACAAGCTTAGCTTTGAATTCCGCAGTGGGGCGCTGATGACTTTAAGGGTTTGCAAAACCTCCAAATGGTTTTGCAGGAACCTTGGAAGTTCCGGTGTCTTAAAGCCAAAACCAATTCCTCCTCCCCCTTTTTTTTACACTTTTATTTCCGACATCCATAACCTCCTAAAATTCCCAGATGACCTTATAGCCAGTGTTTTTCAGGTTCCTTAAAAGCTGGTGCTAGACTTGGATGAGATGGAGTGGGGTCAGGGAGAGGTGAGGAATTGTTAGGAGAGGAAGTTTAGAACCAGCTAAATTAGAACCCTATTTCCAAATCTCGGAAAAACTTGAAGAGAAATTATAATTAAAGACTAGTAAAAAATGAATTTACGTGTCCTCCAAACACACCCGAGATAATTTCCATCGCTTCTTCCCAACCCGCAACACATTTATAGGAACCTGAGTTGCAGTCTACAAGCTGCTCCTGCCCACCCTAGGCTCTAGGCCACAGAACTCATTGCTGGGTCCCACAAGCAAACAAAGACCCCTGGCAAAGACACCTACTCCACCCACTCCCATCGTGCATTACAGAAATCAGATCATTTCACACTTTGGCTTGAGAAAATCATCACAAATATGCTATATGGTTTAAATATTCTTTTTTGTGTGTTTTAAAAACTAGTATTAAGGGGCGCCTGGGTAGCTCAGTCGGGTAACGGCCGGACTGGATTCCAGCTCAGATCCTGATCTCATGATCCGTTAGATTGAGCCCTGCAGTGGGCTCTGTGCTGACAGCAGGGAGCCTGCTTCAGATTGTCTCTCTCCCTCTCTTTCTCTCTGCCCGCCCCCCAAATATAAACATTAAAAAAAAAAAACAACTAGTATTGAATCCACAATGGGAATGTGTTTTGAAACTTGAGACAGGACCTAAGAAGAGCTAATAATATGCAGGTTGATAGAGAAGCCTCTGGTTAAGAGGAAGGCTTTGGAGTCCGTCCTGCCACTAGCTGCAAGGCCCTAGCCTCAGGGTCTGCCTCCCAGAAATGGGATTGAGTATCTACTTAACAGGGTTGTTACAAAATTGAAGAATGGGCTGAAAGCAGAGGCTCAGTGAAAGTTAACTCCAGTTATCCTCCACCAGAGACCAGCATCTGTTTGCAAATGCCGTGGATTCTACAGGCTCATTGCTCCAGGATGTGATACTTGTGACCGGAAATTCAGAGACCAGTGTTAATGAAAAAATGCCTTGTCTCAAATGCATTATGGACTCCCAGAGCCCCAGGCCATCTCCTCCACCTTCAGGGGCATCATCACAGAGCCTGGAGTTGCCAGAGACTGAAAGAGCTATCTGATCCTACCTCCCACCCCAATTTGCAACCTGCAACATTTTAGATCAGGGAATACAAACGGGCTGGGTGGGGACAAAAATGAGTGTATCTGCCTGGGGGGAGTGAATATCCCGTTTAAAGATACCCCAGTAAGGAGAAGGGCGCAGGTGCTCTGTTTTCAAGAGAAATCTGAAATCCAGATTTTTATGGGAAATCTCTTAATTTCTAAGTGTTAGCAACTAATTCAAATGTTGAAAGAAAAAAAAAAAAGAAGAAAACACTCCACAGGCCAGGCAAAATGTGTCTGTGAGTCATATACAGCCAACTGGCTGCTTGTAAGTGACCTGTTTAGAAGCTGAAGGAATGGAACAGCCAGTTTGGAAAGATCTGTCTGCCCTCAACGCAACAGCAGCATGACTTCTCTGGGAGCAAGTTTCCTGGGGATGTTCCAGGATGGTCTCATGCCTAGTTAATTTCTAAGGCTTCAAATTTGCCCCACAGGCTTATTGCCTATCTCACTCAGTTGGCTCCAGGGAGTTTTATAGTTGGTGGGCTAGTCCATTAAAAACTCCTAAATGAACAGCAGGTCCAGATGCAACATCATGAGAACAGTAAACATTCTGCCCATACCAGTTGGCTTGGCCCCCTGAATGGCTTCCCATAAGAAGCAAATTCTCTTTTTCTAATCTGCAGGGCCAGCGACCCTGTGTCACCAGGCAGCAAGTAGGGTCTCTACCTTTGTGGCCAGCCTATGCCAGAGAGGATTTGACTGTAATTAAGATCCAGTTTGTGGTGCCCTATTTGCATTCAGCTCATCAAGGGCAAGAGGGGGGATCTTTAAAGGGCTGATACAATAAAGCTCAAGTTTGTCTCTGCTTACCACTGGGGATTTAGGAATAGGACTAATTCCACACCTAATCATTTAAACGCGTGAATTCAGATGTTGTTGAAATGGCTTTTACACGGGTTCCAAAGGATAAGCCTCTTCATTCGGCTCAGTAGTAGAAGATGTGTGCTGTATTTCAACATTCACTTAACAAACATTGAAGACCAGCTCTGAGAAGAGAACGATGCTTTGACACCAGAAAATCTCAGGCTGGTCCCTGCCATCTAGACAGTTATCCATTTTGAAGACAAATACACTTCAAAAATGGTCATCATACAAGACAGTTTATATAATTAGATGTTGATAAGAGAATCCAACTAGAAGAGTTTGAGGATTTCAGGAAAGAGATCTCAGGGAGCTGGAATAGGCTGAGCAGAGTTTCATGGAGAACTTGAGATGACTGTGCAGAAAGTCAGGAACATTCTAGATGGGAAGAGTAGCTTAAGAACAGAGCAGGTAGAAGAATGGATGAGGCATGTTTGAAGGGCAGTGAAGAAAGGCCTGGATGAAACAAGCCATTTACACTGAAAGGGCACCTGGCTTGGCTCAGTCAGTGGAGTGTGCAACTCTTGATCTTGTGTTGTGAGTTCGAGCCCCACATTGGGTGTAGAGATTATTTAAAAAAAATAAAATCTCGGGGCGCCTGGGTGGCTCACTCGGTTAAGCGTCCAACTTCGGCTCATGTCATGATCTTGCGGTTCGTGGGTTCAGGCCCCACGTCGGGCTACGTGCTGACAGTTCGGGGCCTAGAGCCTGCTTCGGATTCTGTGTCTCCCTCTCCCTCTCCCTGCCCCCCCCCCCCCCCCGCTCCCCGCCACCGCTTGTGTTCTCCCTCTCTCTCTCAAAAATATATAAATAAGCATTTAAAGAATTTTTCCATTATCTTTAAAAAAAGAAATTTGCACTGAAGAACTTGCAACAGTACCTGCTCTAAGATGTGCCAGGCAAATTCTAGCTGCTGAGGAGGAGGATGCTAAGGGCAGATTCTGGAAGCCTTGAATGACTGAATAAGGACTTTGGGCTTTATTTGGTAGTAATGGAGAACTATTGAAGAAGTCCGAGCAAGGTAGGAATAGGTTACCAGTATTGTCTGGGGACGACTGAGCTGTGGTTTGGAGGTAGGGAGCGGGAATGGGTGGAGGAGGCATGTTAGCAAGCCCATGAACCAGAGCAAGGGGGCTGCATGCAGTGGGAACGGTTGGTGCCGCCATCAGGAAGCACCGCTAAGGGCAGGCAGTGTCACTGTCTTGGGCACAAGTGGCAGGAGAAGTGGAGCAATCATCAAGAGAAAGAGATTCCTATCGTTTGCAGGGTTGAGAGGGCCATTCTCAAAGCTTTGGAGGGCTTCAGGTCACTGAAGCTGAAAGTTCCACAAAAAAAGATTTCATCTTTCCGCCAGTTTTCAAATCCAAACTTGTGAAATGCTCAGACACCTTGCACCAGTAGGAGTCTGCCGTTCAATCTCCCTTGTCATCGCTGGTGCTTGAAGCTGCAGGCCAGCCCTGCCAGGAACCAGGTGCTGCACAGCTCTGCTCTGCTGGTCTCCTAGTGAGTGACAAGGCGGAGGGGCGGAGGGGCATTCGGGCTCCACAGCCGCCCCCCTCACCCTCGGACCTCACGCTTCAGTGCCCCTCGATGGCATGCAGCCCGCAGCTTCCAGCGAAGCAAAGCAGAATGGGGAATGGCAGCCAAGCCATCCCTCCAGGCTGCCTCCCATCGGCTCCCCTGGGCCGAACAGAATCAAAACCTCCTGAAGCTAATGAAGGTGAATTTAAACTGGCCTCCAAAGAATAGCAGGTTATGTCCCCCAGCTGACTAAATAGGGCTTCCTCTTCGAGGCAGCTTAATCTGCAACACCAGGTTAATACATAATTCAAAGTGGAAAGTGTGTGCCTTGACTACAGCGAGGCAGCTACTACCAAACAAAGTTACCCTTTCATGCCTTTCCCCTCCTACTGACAAGTACTCTGTAATCAGTACCATTTCTAGGTGCTATGTTTGAAGAAGCAGGTGTAAGGACTTTTCTGTCCTGCAGTTGCAGTGGTAAGAGTTTAACTCCAGTCTGCCTCTCTCTCTCTCTCTCTCTCTCTCTCTCTCTCTCTCTCTCTCCTTGGATGGAAGAATCATTTTCATTTCAAATTAAGGGGCCTCTGCTCTGCTGGCGGCAGAGCCATTAGCCCCTACCGAGGGGCCAGGTTCTTTTATGCTGGCTTGAAGGTCAGGATTAGGAGGGCATACCAGACCGATAACGGAATATCAGACCAGACCTGGAGATGCTTTTCTTGGAATCCTGAACAGAAAGAGCTCTTCCCGGCCATTTTTCCTTTCTCTCCCTCTCCTAGGCAAATGCAGAAAAAAAAAAAAAATCCAGAAGGTGATTTTCAACCGTAATCTCCTTCATGTTGGGATATGGTACAGCTACTAAAAACTATGTTCATGAAGATGAGGAAGATGCAAAAATGTTTCTGATGCAATGTTAAGTAAAAAAAGGCAAGATACAAAATTGTCATGTATACATGATTATGTTCACTTTGTTGCTTTCTTTTAAATCCTATAAAGTAAAAGGCAAGAGAGAAGTTCACCCAAATATCAAGATCAGGTTTGTCTGGGTAGTGGAACAATAGATTTTTTTCTCTTCACTTTTTTCTCTGTGGTTGCCAAATTTTCTATTAATAACTATAATAATTTTGCAATAAAAATGTATTTAAAATGATATGAGTCTTGAATTTGTAAAATTTCCTTCTAAGCTGGGGCAGGGTGGGATATAGTCTATATCACACACAAGTTCAGGTGTAAAGGGTTTAGGAACCTCAGTCTACAAAGAAAGCAGTCAAGGGGCACCTGGCTGGCTCAGTCAGTAGAACATCTGGCTCTTGATCTTGGGGTTGTGAGTTCCAGCCCCACACTGGGTGTAGGTATTACTTCTTTAAAAAAAAAAAAAAAAGGCAGTAAAGTTGGGAAGGCGAGGATATAGATAGAATTAGTGGTAGTCAAAACTTCAGTAACTTGCTTTATTTAAATCCTTCCCACCGATCCTTTGAGAGAATTTAGCAGGGAAGGAGGCAGTGTGCATCCAGCACCTTTGAGTGAATTATAAAAAGACTTCTTCCTGGCAACATAGTCCTGAGCCAGCATACATGGTTTGCTTGGTACACCCCAGCTGATGCCAGCCCCCACTCACCCCCTCATCCAGGATCCTAGTGATCCCGGGTAAGGGAAGAGGGTGCACATGAATATGGGCTCTAGGCGTACCCTGAAAGGATGCTTTTCCTGAAAAAAAAAGGGTGTCCAAGAATGATGTCAACAGCACAGCACTGAGGCTGGAGGAAGCCCCAGGGACAGGTTCTCTGGGCGTGGTAAAGAGCCCCTCATGCAAGTACCCGCGCGTGTGCCCATACCCACGTGCGCACCTCACTCACTGTATTAAAAGTGGACACATGCATACATGCTCATTACACAAGCACACACCCACTTTCTGGACTTTAGTAGAACACTATCCCAGTCTACAGTCCCAGCCGCTGTATCAGCAGGAGGGAAACAGATTGCTTAAGGTAACCTTGTTCCAAATTCATTTGGCTCTTGTTACAATAACATCCACAACAGTTTTTAAATGTGCTGGCATTTCTGCTTTATGTCCCCTTTCTTGATGAAAGACATCATTAGTCACTGTCACAGAGGAGGTCCAAAGCCGGATCCTCCGTAAAAGCAATTAGAGAAGAGCCAATGGTGGAGGCAGATCTCATCCACTCCTTCATGGGGAAGGACCTCCCCCAACCCCACAAAGTATGCCCAACTACCAGATTTTCTTTTTTTTTTTTTTTTGGCTAGGACACCCCCTGCCCCCAACACACACACACACACACACACACACACACACACACACTCCTTTTGCACAAGGTAAGCTAATGCATTGGTTCTGGCATCTGGCCGTTGCACATTAGACTTTTAAAACCTTGGGGCTTTTTAAAAAACACTAATGCCTGGACCCTATCCCAGATCAATTAATTTAGTAAGAATCACTGGGGGTGAGCCCCAGGCTTGAATTTTTTTTTTTTTTTTAATTCCTTAGGTGATTGATTCTATTATGCATCTGAGGTTAAGAACACATCCTGAGGATTCTCCTCGGCTGAGATTTGCAAGTACATATCTGGCACCAGGAGGACAGTAGAGAGCCAGCCAATCCTGGAGGTGAGCTCCAGAGAGTAGAAGTGTCTGTCCATTTCCCTCTAGCACCTTGCCTGCTGCACCTGACTGAATTAACTGACCTTAAAAACTGAACAATGAACTAATGAGCTACCAAGCCAGAAGAAAAGAAGAAAAAGGAGAAGGGATGCTGATTTAAACTGGAAATTAGGAAGGAGTGCCAGGGAGAAACACAGAGGAAGACAGGACCAGATGGGAGGATCAGTCCCCACATCCCCGCAATACACCTGGAATTGGATCGACATAGTCTTTTCGTTGGCTCAAGTGCTGCCTGCCTTCTCTAGGAGAAGTGGGGGGCGGGGGAAAGCAGCCAGCTCTTGTCAATGGCAGGACAGAGCTGCCAAAACCCAACTTGGATCAGCTTTCAGTTTCTAAACAACAGAACTTCGGCATTTTGGGGGCTCTTCCTATTAACCCAAAGGATGGGTTGGTACTGGGTCTGAGCTGCTCTCTTTTGGGGCATGGGGTCCCAATCTCTCTCCCTTTGTTCTGGCCTTGGCCATGGAGAAATTCCCACATGGCTGACGCTGGAGCCTCCAACACTGATACAGTTTCTTTGGGGAGTTTGGCCGGGAGCTCATCCCACCCTCCAGCTCTCTGAAGCATCAGTACCACCATTCTTTCAGTAAAGACAGCCTAATTCAGGCTGGCCCTTCCTGAGGATTAATATGGTCACCACAGGGTTTGAAGTCTTGAAAGCGGCGTGTGGTCTAATAGAAGGTGTGTGTTGTATGTGGGGGGGGGGGGGGGGGGGCAGGGACGATTGTTCAAGTTCTAGAGACTCTGGAAGTAGGGAGCAGGTGGCTTTGTTCTCCCCAGTGCCAGGCTACCTTGGCGTGTGATGACTAGGGCTGTACATCAGAAAAGCCCCACCCAGGCACTGTTCTGAGCAGGCTTCAGCTCTAAGGCAGACAGTGAAGATTAAATCTTACATCATTTAATAAGCCACTTAAAGGCCCCGCGGCTCTTCCTAGTTCCCCAGCAGAGAGGGCGCTCCAGCAGCTCAGAAGCTCCCCGCGAACTGCTCTCTGACAGTGTCACAGCTCTCACCGCCAGCTGCTCTGGGATGGAGGGAGGTGCTGGCTATGTGGCCAAGCCTAAGAATCCGTGAATAGAGGAACGAGTTTCTCTGCCCTACCTCACTCTCCCCTCCCCTTCCTCTTTCTCTTCCCATATGCAAGAACTTACCTGTCTGGACCTTATGCTTCCCTTCTGCAAACGAAGGCTGTTAATTTCAGTCTCAATTTTTTTCTCTCTCAGGGATGGTATGGGACAGAGCTATCAATGTATTTAAGCAAGAAATATAGACACAACAGATAATAGTTTAAACTGATCCACTGTGATCATTCTGAAAATGAAATCTGAGAACTGAAACGCTGCTTCCAGGAGATGAAAAGGTAAAAAAACAAAACAAAACAAACAGCCAACCTTCAAAGGGGACATTTCTGGGCTCTGGTTAGATTTCATGGGAAGACGTTGTACATTTTCTATGTTGCACACACACACGCACGCACACATGGCTCTCTGCCTCCTCTGCTCCCAGGAAGGCAGTCTCGGGTGGCTTCTACCTTAGCCACCCCCAGAAGGAAGAATAAGGCTTTAAATAAGCAATTTGTGAAAGCTGTCGGAGTATAGGAGCAGGAGGGCTGGGGAGTTTTATCAAACCTCATCTCTAGCTGCTGGGCAAACAACAAGTTCAGGTGTCTGAGGCTGGAGTTGCTGTACGAGGACACTACTTGGAGGGAATCAGGGCCGGCATAGGTGGTCCATTTAAACAAGCAGGTTGGGGCGCCTGGGTGGCTCAGTCAGTTAAGCGTCCAACTTCGGCTCAGGTCATGATCTCACGGTCCGTGGGTTCGAGCCCCGCGTCGGGCTCTGTGCTGACAGCTCAGAGCCTGGAGCCTGTTTCAGATTCTGTGTCTCCCTCTCTCTGTGACCCTCCCCCGTTCATGCTCTGTCTCTCTCTGTCTCAAAAATAAATAAACGTTAAAAAAAATTTTTTTTTAAACAAGCAGGGAATCACTTTCTTTATCCTCACTTACATTAAGAACACTTTAAAAAAAAAAAAAAAACATTTGAAAACATAGTACCTATTGGGTAACAGCAAAGCACAATGGTTATAAGTCCAGCTTTGGAGCCAGACTTCCGGGGTCCAAATACTGGTTTAGCTACTTACCACTGGTATGTAATCTGGGGCAAGTAATTAGCCTCCTGTGTGCCTCACTTTTCCCATCCGTAGAAGAGGGATAATAATAATACCTACCTCACAGGCAAAGTGGGAGGATTTAGTGAACATACCTCAAATGCACAGAAGAATGTAATAAGCTCTTTATAGTGTTAACTGATTATTATGTACAGTGCTGGAGAGCAGTCATTTATCTTGGATTTTACAAGATGAACTTGATACTTTGAGGGGCCATCAGACCCTACGTCCTGAGTCTGGTTTGGGAACCATGGTCATTATCCTGGGGACACTCCAAACCCCCTGAGAGGGCAAACCCTACCTCTCAGGACAGAATCTCAGAACTGAGAGTCTGGTAAAAATTATATTTTATTTTTTTAGCAGGCTGTACGCCCAACGTGGGGTTTGAACTCACAACCCCTAGTTCAAGAGTCACATGCTCACTGACTGAGCCAGTCAGATGTCCCCGGTTAAGAATACTTTCTGGAAGCCCTGTAGGGCCTCAGGATTTCTCTCCAGGATGAGGACTTGTAAGCTGCTGAGTGTACCTGCCAAGTGTGTTATTGTGCTCCCATTGGTGGTTTGGTGTACAGAAAACTCTAGCCCCTGAAGATTTCCCAGTCCTTGAATTATTTAGAGAACGGTGTCAACACTTTGCCGTGGAGACTGAACCTGTATTTCACGGTGTTAAAATGTCAACTGAGCATAGGGGAATGCATCCAAAAAGCACATACTTTTTGGTGGACATTTTGGTACTAATATTTTAAAATGTTCAGAGCATTTTGGTCCAACATTCTGTCCTCTTAGGACCTAGCTTATAGAAACACTTAAGTATGTAAACAATTGTGTTGAGAATCACTGGAAATTAGCAACAACTCAATAGACCATCAAGAAACAAATGCATAGGGCTCCTGGGTGGCTCAGTCGGTTAAGTGTCTGGCTCTTGATCTCAGCTCAGGTCTTGATCTCAGGGTCACGGTCTAAGGGCCTTGAGTTCAAGCCCCATGTTGGGGTCTGTGCTGGATGTGAAGCCTTCTTAAAAAAAATGCTTAGGGGCGCCTGGGTGGCTCAGTAGGTTAAGCATCCAACTCTTGATTTTGGCTCAGGTCATGATCTCACAGTTCATGGTGAGTTCGAGGCCTGTGTAGGGCTTTGCACTGATAGCATGGAGCCTGCTTAAGATTCTCATTCTCCCTCTCTCTCTCTCTCTCTCTCTCTCTCTCTCCCCCCCCCCCCCCCCCCCCCCCCCCCCCCCCCCCCTCAAAAACAAAAAAAAAAAAAAAAAAAAAAGCTTAAACCAGCTGTAGCTCACCTATACTACAGAAGACATGCCCCATCTCAAAGGAGAGAGATCTATAAGCTCTGGCAGGAGAGTGTCTCCAAGATGTATAACTAAGAAAAAAATACGTGGGACCCTATTTATGGTTCAATCCTACTTTTGTTTTTGAAAGCAGTAATGCATGTCTGTATTCGTTTGGAAAAAGTATGAAAGGAAAGAAATATCTGAAGGGATATACATCAAGTTGTCAGTGGTAATCTTGGGGTAGGAGTGGAAGTGAAATTGTGGGCATTTTTCTTATTTTTGTTACATATATATATTAAATTTGTCAGTTTATGTAACATGTGTAATTAGAACACACACATACACACACACAAGCAGCCAGGGTATCCATACCTGAGGGCTCTATCACTCCCTGTCGTCCTCAGAGGTGGCACGGGGCAGGCACGGGGGTCTTGGTAGGCACACGGCAGCTTGTGTCAGCACAAATCAAACTATATCTTCGTGGGACACCTATGCTGAAACCCCTCAGCTTTCTTCCCAAACTGTGCTCTAGTTGAAAAGTTTTTGCTCCTATACTTATTTTTGGGGGATGGGGGCAGATGGGGAGAGCCTCTGTAGTATTTAACAGGTGTTCAAGAGTCTCACTGAGACCCAGAAACACGGGGCCAAGTCCCGCCAAAGGCGGGTAACAACAGCTTGCCTCCCTGTTCCACGAGGTTGTTGTGAGAATCAGACACGGTTTTGGATGCACAACGACTTTCCAAACGAAAGGGAACACAGAGGAACTGATCCTCCTGTTCTAAGCCCCACGGGGACTGCAGAGGGTGGGGAGGGAGACAGTCCCTGAGCCCTCCGGGAAGCACAGCTTGGGAGTCAACGTAAAGAATGGTCGAGAGGGACACCAGGAGATGATCCTTCAAATAAGTGGGCACAGCCCCTTCCAGGGCGGATTGTGGGGGTCTGCATTTCCTCTTCACCTGCCGGCAGGCAGCCCCAAGCCCCGCAGTCAGGGCAGAGAAGACAGCCACGGCGGCGGCGGCGGGCTCCCTGGAAGACAACTTCCCAGCCCCCAGCAGCACCGGTCTCAGCCAAGCTGAGCGGTGCGAGCGAGTCAGAGGTACGCGCACTGCAGTGAGGCTGCTGCATGTGACTGCAGAATGTCTGTGGCTGCAGAACTTGCCGAAGGACACGGCCAGGCTCTCACGGGTCAAGCCGGCTGCCGCCCAGGGGCTGGGGGATGGAGATGCCTCGTGGTCGGCGGGGGGTGGGGGGGAACAGTGGCGGCCTCTCACAGCTCACCCTGGAACTCAGCTCCCCTTTCTCATTCTCTCCCTTGCCGCTGACATTCCAGCTGAGATTCTGGATCTCTGTGCAAAAACACTCCAGAAGCCAGTCTGGTTTTGCACAGGTCAGAATCATCCAACTTCTTCCTCCCAAATGATCCACTTTCACATGTCTTAGCCATCTCTCCATCTCAGCAAAGCTCTGTTGAGGCGGGCAAGGCTCCATTCGGCAACCCTCCCACCCCCCAACGAGGGGTGGGGGCGGTGGGTGGGCGAGGGCAGCCTGACACATTTGCTTTCCAGGGAAGGAGATGGTGAAGCGATGGGGCTCACCACTTCATTCCAACTGAGAAAAAAAAGTGGCGGGGTATGAAACGCCTTTGGGCTACACACATTTCCCGTTTTACGGCATTCACACACTCAGCCTCAAAGCACTGAAGCAGAAGTGGCTTCAGGGAGAGATAGGTCTGTGGCTGCCCCCGCCCCCTGCCCGCTCAGAGTGCCCCATAAGGCTTGAGAGATGTGGCATGTCACACTGCCCCATCCTCTCCGCGTCCCTCTGGCTCACTCTGCCACAGCCGCACTGGCCTGCCGGCCCTCCCTCAAACCTGCCGGACACACTCTTGGCTCCAGGCCCTTGCCCTTGCCATTCCCTCTGTCTGTAATGCTCTTCTCCCAAATATCTTCACTGTCAGTTGTGATCCTTACTCAAATCTCAACTTCTCAGTGAGGCCTTCTCTAGACAACTGACCTCAACTTACAGCTCCCATCCCTGTACGCTCTACACACACCCTCCTGACTTAATTTTTCTCCATAGGATTTAAGCTCACTTGACATTCTTCTATGTTATTATTTATTTATTGTCTGTCTCCTTCCGTTACAATGTAAGTTTCCCCTGAGGGTAAAGGTTCTGTCTGCTTTGTTCACTGCTGTGTCCTTAGTGCCTGGCACAGCATCTGGCACATAGTAGGTGCTCAATAAATGGCTGTCACTCTTGCTGTGATTTGCTCTCCTAATCTCCAGTCCCTGCCACCTCGGCCCTTATACGTAGATGGGTGAGCGGAGCCACAGGAAAGTAAAACAATGGAGAAGAGAGGTGAAGAAAGGAGAATATTAGGACGTATGGACAAGTATGTGTGTGGAGGGATGGTAAGGAGCAAAGTGAAGGTTAGGAGAATTCCGATTAAAGAAGAGAGGACTTGTAGAAGGGCAAGTGCTGAGGAGGAAGAGACACATAACAGAGAGGGAAACTCTCCAGAGTTCTGGGAAGTCTAATCTGAGCAAGCAGTATATGCTAGAGCAGCAGGCCTGGGGTCTGGCTGCAGCCAGGGCTCTGGGCCCCTGCATGTCTCTTGCTACAGGGCCATCCTCTGTAGGCCGAGGTGCTGTGTGAACAGTAGGCCTGGAAAGAGTTGGAAGAAACCAGGAAGGAAAAGGAGGGGGAGAAGGCAGGACAGGGCCAAGTAAGAGACCCCATGAGTGATCCAGGTGATCACTGGGCAGACTGCTGGGTAGTGGAAGGGACCAAAGGTGAGAGGCTAAGGGAAGTTCAGTGGGATGGATAAGGAAGCAGACTGGAAGGGCAGCAGAGGGAAGACAGCCTGGGAGGAAGGGCAGAGGTGGGAGGCAAGCCTGAGGCAAGTTGCTATTACATATTCCATAGAACCAGACATGCCTCCCAGGCCCTGTGCAGGGAGGCCCCGGGACTGCTGCTGCCATCTGCCCTGGAGTTCTGTTCTGTGCCTCTTTCTTTCTTTCTTTCTTTCTTTCTTTCTTTCTTTCTTCTTTCTTTTTTTCTTTCTCTTTCTTCTTTTCTTTACTTTTCTTTCAGTTTTGTATTTTTATTATCCTAAAGCTCTTTTCTTTTTTTTCTTTTAGTTTATTTATTTTTTCAGTAATCTATATACCCAATGTGGGGCTCAAACTTCTGGCCCTGAGATCAAGAATCTCATGCTTCTTTGACTGAGTCAGCCAGGCGTCTCTATGCTAAAGTTCTTAATTCTTGGGGCACCTGGGTGGCTTGTTCAGTTAAGCATCTAATTTTGACTCAGGTCATGATGTAGCAGTTTGTGGGTTGAAGGCCTACGTTGGGCTCTGTGCTGACAGCTCAGAGCCTAAGCCTGCTTCAGATTCTGTATCTCCCTCTCTCTCTGCCCCTCCCCTGCTCATGCTCAGTCTCCGTCTCTCTCTCTCAAAAAATAAATAAAACGTTTAAAAAAATTTAAAATAAATAAATAAAGTTCTTAATTCTCATGTTCCTTCCCAAGGGCAGATGGAGATTATATATATTATATAATATATTATTTAATATATAATTAGTTATACATAATTGATCTATAATTATATTATATACTATATTGTTTATATATTTTAAATATTATATAATATATAATATAATATTATTTTATATAATATATGAAATAATATTATATAACATTATATAATATATATTATGGACATAAAATAATTATATATATATATTTGGAAATTTTTAATATTTGGTCATGTTTAGGAGGGTTACATTACAGTGTCTTTCCCTTGAATTTGGTAACAAGGTCAGAAAAAGTCACTCTCTGAAATGGAATCCATCAAAATCAATAAAGAACAGATGCTTTTAGCTACTTGCCAAATAATTCAAATTAAGAGGCAATTTATAAATGGAGATACAGGGACTAGAATGCTTGGTGAGACACTCCTTAGGAGTTCAGGTTTTGAGACTAGAGTTTCTCAGTCTAATCAAGGTGATCAGTTAGGATATATCTTCAGAACTGGAATGCATTTAATGCAAATGAAGTTGTAAGTGAATTCAATCATCTAACATATCCAATCTGATGATCTGAAGTAGGTTGTATGGAGTGTGGTTCAAGGAAGGCCAAGAAACAAGAATTTTTAGGATATATCCAGCTGGTTCAAAGGAGATTGTTCTCTGGTTTGAAACCCCAATCCTGATTCTCCAGACATCCTAATTTGGAGAATGGAGACAAATCCAGCTACACTAGCTGAATGGAAGTATTCCCTAAAAGCATCTAATTCCCTTTGTTCTAATTCTTTGCTTACTAAGCTAACTCGCGATCCACATCTAACTATAAGACAGCCTCTGTAAAGGAATGCGTGCCACAAAGGTTCTAAGCTAAGAACCACATCTGTAATCCTGCTGGAGAGAAATGTCCTGTTAATTGGCAAATGGGCACGCTCATACACGGCGCCTTCAGTCACTTAAGAGTTTTGGGAAATTGTGTTTTGGTTGCCCTAGGCCTGATTACCCTAGAGAGTGGAGATAAAATCCTGTACCTAGCCCCGAAAGCTGAGGACTGGTCAAGGAGCTCTGGGTTAGCCTTGCTGAGGTGTTGACAACAGGGAGGGCTCATCCGAAGCACTCAGCCAATCTCTCCTTTTTCTCTTCTCTTTTAGCTGCAATCAAAATTCAGTGGCCGAAATACATAAATAAAGAGGAGCCCACAGTGCTACATCTGATAGGATTTCAATAAACCTTGCTTCAGGTCACCAATATGCTACACGCTTTCCAGCACACATTTAATTAACCCATTGTCTAAGCATTCCTTCCTGAAGGAGCAGAGCGACCAAATGCTATATATAAACTCTCTCATCTGAGATGTTTATGGCTCTCTTCTATAATCAGGGCCCTTTCATGCAAATAGCAGCAGGGGGAGCTAAGAAAATGGCCCGGGAGGACAAACACAGGGCTACTCTTCATCTCTGGAAGATTCAACAAGCTTGACTCTCTTCTCTGGAGTGCAAATCCTCCTCAGTGCCACAGCTTTTCATCCCAATAGCCGAAGACCAGATTCAGACCTATTATTCTTTCCAGCCAAAATAATTTTATTCCATTTTGCATGTTTTGATAACAGTTTCCTTCCCCTCCCTACCTCCAACTGCATCTCTATACTCTGATAAGCCTCTTGAGTAGCCAAGGATGAGTAGCTCTGGCTGCTCCTCATTATCACAAGGAAGAACAATCTCACTATGAAAGAATGTCAAGATATATGACACATGTGCCACTCAGGAGGGTGGTCAACCTCTTCTGTTCAAGTCACAATAAGAGAATGGTCAATTAATCAAATTCTACCAGTTGTGTTAAAAATGTACTTCCATCGAAATATATATATATTTCCATCAAGTAGACTTCCTTCTCTAAATGCTCCAGGCCAGTGAAAAATGTGCAGATAAATGAGATTTGTAATCTTTTGTCTTCTAATGACACGTGCTTCAGGCTGGATGCAGGATGCTAAATAGATGCTTTAGGAAGGTCAGCCTGAAGGCACAAATGACCAGATACATAAAGCCATCCAGGGTCAGCCATATTGCCAGCACCAAAGAGGCAGTGGGGCCACCTGCTGGAAGGACTGGGCACCGCTCTTGGTCCTCTACCTCCTTGATGTCCTTAGAGCCAGGTCTAGGGCAGGACCACAATCTTTTTCTCCAGCTTCTGTGGTGGGAAAAGGAAGTTTCTCATGATCTCATCCAGCTCTTCAAGGGCCAGCTGGGCGTGGAGCTTGGCCACATCATCGGGCTCCAAACGCACCACGTGTTTCAGCAGGTGGTAGAGATCCTTAAGGACATCCCTCAGCACCTGTATGAGAGAGACAGTGTCATGACTATCTGTCTACTGTTCCAAAATTGCTCACAAAGACCTATTTGCCTTCTCCTGAGAAGTTCTGTGAGAAAACTTGCAGGCTCCCTTAAGAAGATAGTGCATGGCCTTCTCAGATGGAAGGAGGAGCAGCTGTACTGAGATAGGCTTCCTCTGGGGTTTCTCATGACCCCTGACACCTCACTACACTGGCCTTGGGGGCTGCTACTCCCCAATATCTCCAGGCCAAAGTATAGATCCCAGACCCCTTCCTTCGGTCCCAAAGCAGAGCAAAAACCTTAGAACCACAGACAGGGAATAGTGCCCAGACATGGTTACTCCTAGAGCACAATTACCAGCATCTTCCTCTCTAGCTCCCACAAAGCCCTCTGCTGACACCCATCTGCAGACATCTATCATATGAAACCCAGAAGGCTCTCTCTTCAACAAGCATGCCTTTCCTTGCCACTACTTTAAAACTTTTCTACCACAGGGGCACCTGGGTGGCCCAGTTGGTTAAGCACCCGACTTCGGCTCAAGTCATGATCTCTCGTTTGTGGGTTTGAGCCCCGTGTCAGGCTCTGTGCTGACAGCTCAGGGCCTGGAACCTGTTTTAGATTCTGTTGTCTCCCTCAATCCCTGCTCCTCCCCTGCTTGCATGCTCTCACACACATTCTCTCTCTCTCTCTCTCTCAAAAATAAATAAACATTAAAAAAAATTTTCCACCACAGTTCCATCTCCATGCCCTTCCTCAAGTCACTATAATTTGGTTTCCAATTGCAACCCTGTAACAGGAGACGAGAGGGCTGTGTAGACAGCCACACCCAGTCCTCACGTCCCATGTTCTCATCTTATGCTCTGACACGGAATTGGGAGGGTGCCAAAGCACCTACTCCCAGGAGCTCCTAATTTCCTTCAAAATCTTCCTGGCTTTGCAGTTAGAGCTTCTAGAAAGAAACAGGTTTCAGGGGTGCATGGGTTGCTCAATCAGTTCAGTGTCCCACTCTTGATTTCAGCTCAGTTCATGATCCTAGGGTTGTGGGATCAAGCCCATGTCCGGCTCCATGCTGAGGGTGAAGCCTGCTTGAGATTCTCTCTCTCTTTCCCTCTGCCCCTAAGAGGCCTTAGGGATCAAGTGGTCAAACTAGGGGACTGAAGACACTAGGTCACAGGGGGGTCACGTGACTTGTCTGCGACTACTTGTGAAATTACTTCTGGTCTGGGCTCAGTGCCTCAAAAGCTACTATTTTTGGATCACGTACTGTACTAGGTATTTTTCATATATTATCTAATTTTTATGCTGGTCATATAAAGGAAAGTTATTAGCCTCGTTTTACAGATGAGAACATAGAAGATTAGAGGGGTAAGTAACCTCCTAAGATTACTCAGCTAAAAAAAATGGTGGAGCCAGATTCGAAACATCCAGAACCTGTGTTCTTATTTATTTTTACTGAAAGGTAAGGGGCACCTGGGTGGCTCAGTCAGTTAAGAGCCCGACTTCAGCTTAGGTCATGATCTCACAGTCCATGGGTTTGAGGCTGGCATCAGGCTCTGTGCTGATAGCTCAGAGCCTGGAGCCTGCTTTGGATTCAGTGTCACCCTTTCTCTCTGCCCCTCCCCTATTCACACTCTGTCTCTCTCTCTCTCTCTCTCTCTCTCTCTCTCTCTCTCTCAAAAAATAAATAAATAAATAAATAAATAAACTTTAAGAAAAAAAAAGAAAAGGTAATACAATACAAAAAATTATGTATGAAAAATATTAGCCTCTCTTGTACTCCAGACTCTTAGTTTTCTTTCTCAGAGACTATCATACTTAATTCTGAGAAATGTGCTAGGTGTTTACAAGCATATATGTTTCCCCCCTCCATTCATTCATTCATTCATTCATTCATTCATTATTTATTGAGAGACAGCAAGACAGAGCATGAGCGGGGGAGGAGCAGGGAGAAAGAGGGAGACAAAGAATCTGAAGTAGGCTCCAGGCTCTGAGCTGTCAGCACAGAGACCAACGTGGGGCTCAAACCCACGGACCATGAGATCATGACCTGAGCTGAAGTTGGGCACTTAACTGACTGAGCCATCCAGGTCCTTCTCCCCATCCCTTTTGAAAAGCACAGAATTATATTCTACGCTGTTATGTGCCATGATACCTGGTGACTTAATATACTTTGAAGATCTTTTGTATAATTGGCTGTATAGGATGAAGGTCACACAACTTATTTATACACACTCCCAATTAAACTCATTTAAAAAACTCTTTTGCTATTACAAATGTTGATGCAATAAAGACTCTGCTACTTAAGTCTTTGCAGACATGAACAAGTATA
Source organism: Panthera uncia (assembly GCF_023721935.1). Lineage (NCBI taxonomy): Eukaryota > Metazoa > Chordata > Mammalia > Carnivora > Felidae > Panthera > Panthera uncia. The sequence goes on along the minus strand of NW_026057589.1, from coordinate 8,813,506 downwards.
TTTATAGGACAAATATCTAGAAATGGAATCTCTGGGTCAAGAGTTCATGCACACATAAAATTTTGATATATGTGGCCAGAGAGGTTGCAACGACCTACATTTTTACCTAACACTGTGAAAATACCTGTTTCCCCATATTCTCCTCAGTGCTATGTACTGTAAACTCTTATCTTTGCTAATCCAGTAAGTGAAAAATAGTATCATGGTATTTCAAAATTGCATCTTTTTTTTTTAATTTTTAAAATGTTTATTCATTTTTGAGAAAGAGACAGAGTGTGAGCAGGGGAGCAGAGAGAGAGAGGGAGACACAGAATCTGAAGCAGGCTCCAGGCTCTGAGCTGTCAGCACAGAGCCTGACGCGGGGCTTGAACCCACAGACCGCGAGATCATTACCGGAGCCGAACTCGGGCGCTTAACTACTGAGCCACCCAAGTATACTCATGCCTATACTTCAGTTTGTAACTCGTATCACAACTATAGCTTAAATATTTATTGTGTAATTAAAAGTACGTTTTCCTCACTAGATCACATATACTACTCACACTGAGGCCATATCTTGCCTTGTTCATTCTGGTGAAGTCCCAATGCCTCATACAGTGACTGTCATGTGGCAGATACCTAAAAGATTTATGAATGAAAGAAGGCACGTATGCATGCTACTCCTGGCCAGTTTCTCACTTGGTAAAAACTAAAAATTTTAAGAATATCTATTGAAATGATGCCAGAAAACCAGGCTCGCTTCATGGCGATCTGTGCAGTCACAGCAGGTCCCCCAATCAACAGGGCCACATGCTTGGTTCAATGATCTGCTTTTGTTGTCCTACAATTCTTTTTTATTTTTTAAGTTTATTTATTTATTTTGAGAGAGAAAGACGGAGACCAAGTGGGCACTAGCAGGGGCAGGGGGTGGGGGGTGGGAGAGAGGGAGAGAGGGAGAGAGGGAGAGAGGGAGAGAGGGAGAGAGGGAGAGAGAGAATCCCAAGCAGGCTCCATGCTGTCCGTGCAGCACCCAAAGGAGGGCTCAATTTCACGAACTGTGAGATCCTGACCTGAGCTGAGATCAAGAGTCAGACACCTAACGAACTGAGCCACCCAGGTGCCCCTAAAATTCTTTCTTTCACCATTCTTTTACAATTTATTATTATTATTATTATTATTATTATTGAGAAAGAGAGATCATGGGGGCGGGAGGATAGGGGCAGAGGGAAAGAGATAGAGTATCTTAAGCAGGCTCTGTGCTCAGTGTGGTGCCTGACGCAGGGCTCAATCCCACAACCACAGGATCATGACCTGAGCTGAAATCAAGAGTCGGACACTCAACCGAGTCACCCAGGCGCCCCTATTGTCTTAAAATTCTTAATTTTCTCTTTGACTTTGTGTTTTGAAAGCGAAGTACAATGGGACAGAGGAGCCTCAGTGTGAGCAGATGAGATATGTCCCACATGTGTGTCCACCATTCTTTGCCAGTGCGTTCTGTTCACAGCATCGGCCATGCCCCTTGAGCACAGAATTCCGATGGACCCACAATGTGTGGGGGTTCAACAAGACTTGAAGCCAGTAAAAGGGCAGCATGCTTGTCATGATGGTGACTGAGCAAATGGAGGCACTAACAGCCCTGAGAGGCCACACTTCCCTGATGAATCAGAACTTGCTTCAAACACAGAAAGAAGGCAATGGCTTTCTAAGACACCTGGATGAGTCAGATACCCTACTACATCCTTCGTGTTGCTTTTCTGTTTTAGCCAACCATTTGCTCTGAAAATTATGACAATACACAGTTCTTGTTCCTTTCAGTCCCTTCTTATTCATCAGTAGACTGAAGTTAAAGAGTGCTGGCAGCATGCGCACGAATCAAGAAGTGAGACAAAAGCAGTTGAGTTAGTTTTGCGCAAAGGTTCCACTGTTCTAAGAAGGAAACACATATGCGTGCACAAGCCACAGAATACAATTCGTGTAATTTTGGTGATTCTACATATGAGTTAAATGGTCTTATAGTTGCATTTAAAACTGGCATTGCACAATATAAGGAGATACTGAAAACTTTGTGCTAGTAAGCTCACATTCAAAATTTCCTCTACTTAGAACAGCATTAGTGGCAAATCATACACACGTGACAAGTCGAAGGAGCGAAAGACTGTGAAAGAAAGGAAACAACCTTATATTTACATATCATTAATGGCATGTTTTCCTCATTTCTTTGAATCAGGGACACCACATTCTCATTTTCACTGGGCGCCACATATTATGCAGTGGGCCCTGCAGACAACTCTCGGAGCTCTTTGCCCTGGGTCACTACACCGAGCACCCGAGTCCCGTGGGCCCACCTCACAGACACTCCGCCCCAGGCCTCGTGCAGCCGTTTCCTGGGTTTTCTCAAGGAGCTGCTGAGACATAAAGGAGTGGGTCTTCCGCGCAGGCGTGTCTGGTGCTGACTGGGGTGCTCCCCCGCTGCCCTCTGGTAACCTCTCTTTCTTTCCTCGAGGCTGGCGGTGTGAAAAGGAGAGATGATTCCCGAAAGAGGATGACTCCCCAGAGCTAGTGCCTCATGATTACTCACTCATTCAATAATCATTATTAAGGGCCTGCTTCGTGCCCAGGCAGCGTGCTGGTGACAGAAGGATGAATAATGCACGAACCCTACCCTCTGGCAGCCACAGCCCAGCGGGGAGGCAGACACACACACACCAGACGTACGACCTCCTCTCGAAGAGATAAGCTCCGCACTTCTGTGGAAGCAAAGGAAGTGATTTCTGCCTGTGGAGGTGGGTGTAGGGAGAACATTTCCCCACCAGGCGACGGGGGCTTCACTCAGACTTTTATGTGTAGCCAAAGGGTGGCACTGCCGAGTGGCTTGGGGAAGCCATTGATCAAGTCCCCTCAGCCTCAAGTACCCTCAGTTAAACGCAGATTCTAAGCGAGCCCAGGCTGCTTGTTATGTGAGGTTTATTTTATTTACTTTTGTAAAGGTTTATTTATTTATTTATCTTGAGAGAGAGAGAAAGAATGTGAGCACGACCAGGGAGGCGGAGAGAGAGAAAGAGAAAGAGAGAGAGGATTCCAAGTGACTCCAAGCTGTCAGTGTGGAGCCTGACTCGGGGCTTGAATTCATGAACCGTGAGATCATGACCTGAGCCGAAATCAAGAGTTGGATGCTTAACCGACCGAGCCACCCAGGTGGCCCGCAAATACAGTTTAAAGAAAGTCTCCTGACACCCTTTTACAATGGCATTAAGCCCAAAGTGTCTCTTACACAGAAATTCTAGAGTTCCCAGTGTTTATTACAAGGTCTTCTTTTTTCTTCTTCTTCTAGAGGAATCTTTCACCTACTCAGAAATATCTTCGACAATTTTTGCTAGAGCCTCCTAACATTCAAAATAAGGTTAGCTTTTACTTGTTAAAAAGGGAGCTTCTAAGGCATTCTGTTCTGCTAAGGTACTCTGCTCTTTCCTGGTGTGGGTAGGAATGTTCCCCTTGGCACTGCTGTGTCCTTAAAATAACAATAATACTTGTGCCAACACCACTTCATACTTGAGGGGTGCTGAGTTCCTTGTTATCAATTACCGGATCTCCTTTTTTGGGTAACTGAGTGTTAGGCAAAGGCTCCTTCTTAATTAATGGGTCTATTTTAGCAATCCACCCTGGCAAGGCTTCTTCCCATTCCCTGTATCGCTGGGGATCCCACACATCACAGGACTTCCTCTGGACTCCCCAAGGATCAAAGCTTCCTGCCAGCCAGGGATTGTCACCAAATCCCACGGATCAGGGGCTGAATACAAGGAGAGTTCAAAGGTAAAGTTACTCACAGGAGCCACTGTGGTGGGCAGGATATAGGCAATCCCATGGAGGAAACCTTTCATTAAGAGTTCAACACACCTGCTCTTCCTCCCCGCCTCAAGCATCAAGGCCCAAGGACTCCAGGGAAACGTAGAGGGGGTAAAGGTCTGAGTGGGGGTGGGTGCTCTCATACGGAGGAGATCTAGCTTAGCTTTTTGTAGCTGATGGTTGAAAGAAACATTTTCACCATCTGAGAAGCTCCTGAGCCAGGGATATCTTAAACAAGTACCTAGGTTCTTAGTCTGAAAACTCTTTGGAAAGGGGTGGGGTTCATTCAGGTGTTTTATTAAAAGAATTTTGAGCTTGCATGCCACACACACACACACACACACACACACACGTGGGGGGGCGGACCTGATCAGAATGTGGGTGGTGTAAGAGTTCAACCAAAGGAGAACAATGGAGAGAAAAGTTTATTGAACACACTGCAAAGGATCAGTGGGCAGGACAGCAAAGGAGACAGTCGGCCAGTTGGCAGTGATGGGGCTGTAGTTAAGGAGGGGAAAAGAGAAGATATGGGAACATATGGAATTTTCCTCTTTTGGGTACCTGTGCCTGGTTGTAAGTAGTCCATTGGTCAACATATTTTGAGGTGGGTTGCCTAATGAACCTGTCTGCAATTCAGCCTGGGGTCACTGTGGGCCCTTTTACCTTTCTCAGGTTTCCACTGCTCAAGCCTGTTGCCTAAAAGCAGTGTCTACAACTCAAACACACACACACACACACACACACACACACACACACACACACTTTCTCACCTCCCCTCCCCCTTCCTCTCAGCTCCTTGAAGCACACAAAGCTGATGCTTCAGGGACAAGGGCAGTCTTTAGGGTTAGACATGGCTTACAAAAGACCAGATGAGGCAGGGCATACTAATAAGGAAACGGTGTGAGCAAAAGACTGCCTTGGGCACACAGGTGCATTTTCAATGGCAAAGCAGGAAAGCAGTTTTGACTCTTTCAATGACCTTGACCCTAAACATCCTTGAAGTGGTTGTTATTTATATCTTTGAGTTAAGATCAAAAGAAGAAATAAATGGCAAGTATTTTTCTTCTTTTTAATTCCTAAATGTATTTATTTATTTGATTATAAAAGCAATATAACCACAACCTATAATATCTGGAACAGAGGAAGAAAACAAGTCTCTAGACAAAAAAGTACCTAATACAAGCTCCATTTGTAAAGACATTTTGTAATTAGATTCATTTACATTTTTCACAAATTATTTTAATATTAAAAATTTTTTAAATGTTTATTTATTTTTGAGAGAGAGAGAGGGAGACTGCAACCTGGGGAGGGGCAGAGAGAGAGAGGGAGACTGAGAATCCCAAGCAGGCTCCAAACCATCAGCACGAGGCCCGATGTGGGGCTTGAACTCATGAACCGTGAGACCGTGACTTGAGCCGAAGTCAGGTGCTTAACCAACTGAGCCACCCAGGCGCCCCAAATTATTTTAATATTTTAAGTCTTTTATACTTCAAGGTGATTTTACAAATGGAATTTAGGTGGATGAAATTGCTATTCTTCTGTTATTATGTGGGACAGGACACCACACAAATGGTCACAAGTAAGACATTTACAGAAATATAAACTCTAGAAAGATGTTATATAACAGAGGATTTTCCATCTATAATTTCTTAATGTTTAAGGGAAAATGGGCCGCTAAATTTAAAAGGATAGGGGCGCCTGGGTGGCTCAGTCAGTTAAGCATCCAACTTCAGCTCAGGTCATGATCTTGCGGTCCATGAGTTCAAGCCTTGTGTTGGGCTCTGTGCTGACAGCTCAGAGCCCGGAGCCTGCTTCAGATTCTGTGTCTCCCTCTCTCTCTGCCCCTCCCTATGCTCTCTCTCTCTCTCTCTCTCTCTCTCAGAAATAAATAAATGTTTAAAAAATTTTAATTAATGTTTATTTATTTCTGAGAGAGAGAGAGAGAGAGAGAGAGAGAGAGAGAGAGAGTGTGTGTGAGTGTGAGTGGGAGAGGGGCAGACAGAGAGACACAGAATCTGAAGCAGGCTCCGGGCTCTAAGCTGTCAGCACAGAGCCCGACACGGGGCTTGAACTCACAAACTGCAAGATCATGAGCTAAGCTGAAGTTGGACGCTTAACTGACTGAGCCACCCAGGCGCGCGCCACCCCCCAATTTTTAAATATAAAAGGATAAAAAAGTTAAATGCTAGCATACACTAATTGTACCTAGAAATCCAATCTTCCCATAGAACCAACAGATAAGGCAAAAAAAAAGGATGAGAAAGAAAGAAAACTAAATTCCATACAATCCTATCAACCTACCATTGTGGCTAAGAAAAAATATTGGGCACAAAGACAGAAACAGGGACATTTAGACATTGAAATAAAAGGTAGGGGCAGACAAGAGAATGAGGGGTTGGTGGTGGTGAAAACTGGAGTTAGTGGGTAGAAACTGGCCTGGCAGGCAAAAAATTCTCTAAGTTGAGGCTCAGAAAAGGAGAAGACCCCAGAATCTGCCTAGTTCTGTTTACAAAATATTGGAATAAGCGTTTGGCATAGGATGAATCTGTCAGAAAGCCACAGGCCAACTGCTAAGGGCCCTCATTTTGATGACTGTGCCTCCCTGTTAAGACCAGTGTATGACTTGGTGGCTGAGGGCAGTGAGAGTGGACAGATGGGGCTAAGTACAGAGAGTCAAGGATCATCAACAGAGCACAACTCAGCCACCTTTTCCCAAACCATGTGCAGGAGGCTCTGCTAAGCATTCTGGGTAAGAGGACCTGTGCCCGCCCTTCAGGAGCTCACCACTGGGTGGGGGAGACAGACGTGCAGAGCTGAACCTAATGACCCAGAGGCAGGTGGATCAGGTGGGGTGAATTTTGATGCTCCCAGTCACTAGCTAGGGAATCTTGAGCAAAAGACTTCAGCTCTAGGAATCCCAGTGATCTCATCTGCAAAATGGGGATAATACTGCCTCCTTGTAAGGTGGTAAGAATGAGAGTTAATGTCTGTAAAGATCCAAGCACAAAGACCTGTGTATGGTGAATGCTAAATAAGTGTGTGTGGGGGGGTGCCAGTCTCCCCCACTAATACTGTAATCTGTGTCCTTCTTGTTACTCTTCTATCCTTGAGGCCTAGGACAGAGCCTGGCATGTAGCAGCTCTGGCGTTTGGTACATTTTTGTGTGTGTGTCTATTTACTTATTTTGAGAGGTTGGGGAGAGGGGCAGAGAGAGAGGGAGAGAAAGAATCCGAAGCAAGGCTCTGTGCTGTCAGCACAGAGACCTACTTGGGGCTCGAACTCTCGAACCATGAGATCATAACCTGAGCCAAACCCAAGAGTCAGATGCTTAACTGACTGAGCCACCCAGGCACCCCTGGTGTGTAGAAAATTTTTGACGAATGAATGAATGAATGATAACAACAGCCAATCCTTACATAATACCTGTTATGTGCCAGGTATGGTTCTAAGCATCTCATCTATAGTAACTCACTTAATCCTCACAACAATGCAATGAGAGAGGTACTATTATTATCTCCAATGTGCCCACGGCCACACAGCTAGTAACAAGCAAAGCCAGCATTCCGACCCTGGCAGCCTGACTTGAAGCCAGTGTTCTTTATTAATGACTACATTTTCCTGCCTCGTGAAGTGGCTATTATGTTCCCTCTGCCGAAGTGGGCAGCGTAAAAGCACACTGCCTACCTTACAGGTTGATTGTAGGATCAAAAGAGACGATGCATGTGAGAGTACTCTGCTATGATAAGCCAAGTGATACATAATTCAAAGTAGTGTTGCTATTATTACTCTGACATTGAAATAATTGGATTTACCACCACGGGGCTAAGAAAATGAGGGGAAAGGCACGGCTCTGAAAATGAAAGGGAGCAGAGGCCAAAAAAAAAGAAAAAAAATGTGTTAGGAAGACGAAGGGGAATTAGAAGAACAGGTGAAAGAAGGAGAAAAGGGATTTAATGCAGTCTGAGTGCAGGATCAGGGCCAGAACCGGTCCCTGACAATGGGTTCCTGACAACTGCCCGTGTTATTCCACAGGGCTGCAGACACCAGAAAGAACTCTGCTGGGCAATCAGACAGGAGCCAGGCTCTGAGGTCTTGGAAGCGTGTAGCCTCTCTAAGATAATGGGCAGGAAACAAATAAATTGGGGAAGGAGAAAGGGGGTAGACAATTCGGACATCATTCAGGGAGCTCTGGCCTGACGAAGAATAAATGCTTTACTGACAAAACCCAAACCTTCACTTTGATGGGTGTATGAAAAAGAAATTAAGACTGATTCAAATAGAAAGACTGGGCTTTTGAGACACCTCACTGAAAAAACAATGGAAAGGTCGGCAAGGAAAGACAGGATTACTATTGTCTAAGAGATTTCTATCCATGCCTGACAGAGACTCTCAAACATGCTGAAGTTCACGGAAGCATTATTATTAACCGGAGGTTACTGAGCTTTTCAAAACCCTTTTATTTCCAAAGTATTTTTCTCTGCTAGACCTAGAGATAAATGGCATTTTTACCCTTTCTGGTTTGTGTCTGGCTGTTAAATGCGGAGGGTATCTCAAGTGCAAATTGGAGAAAGGGTGGGGAGAGGATGAGGGGAGTATCATGTGTGATTTTCACTGAAGAACGAAGGGGGAGATTTTTAACTGGTCAAGTGCCGAAAATGCAGGGACGTAGGCAGGTTGGCAGTTTAGGGACAAAGACCAAGACAGACACTATGGTTAACCCCTGGTAGGGGTGACAGTTCGGGAGTCCTAAACAAAAAGTGGGCGATCAGACTCACCGACGCAACCCCTAACGGCGTGCCCTTAGGCTGGCTGAGGCTGAGGCACGCTATCCAGGGCTTCAAGGGGCCAGACCCGTGCCCACTGGGCTGTATCCCTCTCTCAGTGGCAGGGCCAGGAGCGGTCGCCGCAGCATCTTTCACAATGTCTTTAAATAGCAACCTGAGGAAGGCGGCAGCTTTCCTTCACCCCCACAGGCACGGAAATAGAACAAAGAAGGCAGGAAAAATGGCCGGAGTGTGTGCAAAGGCAGCAGGCTGCTGCTTGTGGGAGAGGAGATGGGGAGCTTTGTCCTTAAAAGGTGATTACAATCTCAGCTTTTAAACTGTGCTCCGTGACCTCGCGTGGGGAAAGGGCTCCACTTTGCTGGCCTGGGAGGCTCTCCCCAGCAAACACCCTGCTAAGGGACCCCAGTCCTGCTCCCCGCCTGAGCTTGATGCCTCCCACGGGATGAATGCCTGCAAAAGGCTCACTACTACCATTTACTTACTGAGTGTTTATATGACGTTTCAGTCACTGTGCTAAGCCCTTCGCACACAGTATCTCATTTAATCCTATAAGACAGGTGCTGTTAGGTTCAGTTTAAAATTAGGGAAAAGAGGATTTAGAGCGGTTTCAGTGACTTGCTCCAGGACACGCCAGAGTTCAAACCTGTGTCAGGGCTAACTCTATAAACCTTGCTTTTAAATATGTGCAGTTACTAGGAAATCCAATATGCAAAAGGAAGCAATGGAGAAAATCTGACCTTTTCCCTGCCCCATCAAAGTTGTTTATTTGGATGGAGCCTGGGCAGGGAGCAGGGGGAGCTGTAACTGGGCTACTGGCTGACCATAGGTTTGGGTTTCTTTTGGGGCATCCTGCATCACCCCAGGCAAACCCCGATCACACAGTTTCAGGTCTAGCTGAAATCATCCACAGGGGAAGGACAGGACACTCTCTTGAGGGCATCTACTCAATGGAATTCTAGACTCTGTGCACGATGCCTCAGGAACCAAAGGCCAGAGAAAACCAGTCACTGACGCATCAGAGGTCCTGATGGGGTTTGCATTATGTACTAATACGTACATGGTGTGGACTAGACCAGAAAGAAGAACCCTGCTACCCACACCAAAGTATGGCTACAAAGCCCACATGTTGCCTCTGCACAACAGCATCATTCTAGCGTAGTGATTTCCTACCCTTGCTACACATTACAATTCCCTGGAGAATGTTTAAAATGTCTGGGCCCCCACCTCACACCTAAGACTCAGATTCATAGGGGTTAGGACTAAGGGCTTTTTAAAAAATGTTTTAATTTATTTTTATGATTTTTATGCTCTCCAGGTGACTCTAATAAGGAGCCAGGATGCAGTAGTGTGGGAGGTTAGGAAAAAACCCTGGGTGGGAGACTAGGAGTTACACCATGGTTTCGAAAGTAACAACACTGCCTGGGAAAAATCTAAGTGCCAGTTTAATAAGGGTGACGTGATTTGGACATAACCTATTACACTTCTTGGAATTTTCTTAACTATCAACAGTCAGGTTTTTATTTTCCAAAGGGAATGGGGTCAAAATCATTTTAAGATCTTATTTTTAGGGGCACCTGGGCGGCTCAGCCGATTAAGCATTCGACTCTTGATTTCGGCTCAGGTCATGATATCAGGATCATGAGATTGAGCCCTGCATCAGGCTCTGTGCTGAGCATGGAGCCTGCTTAAGATTCTCTCTCCCTCTACCAGTTGTGCTCTCTCTCTAAAAAAAAAAAAAAAAAAAGATTTTATTTTTAAGTAATCTCTACACCCAGCGCGAGGCTTGTACCCACAACCCTGAAAGCAAGGGTCACATGCTCCACCAATTGAGCCAGCCAGGTGCCCCTCAAAATCATTTCTGATCCACAAATTGGCACTGCATCGTTTTTCCAAAATATTTAAAAAATTTCTTCTTAAACAATGTGTACGTGAAGTGCGATTCTGAAGACATAGAAAGTTACAGGCTACCAACATGAGTTCTTCAAGAAGATGAAAGGATAAAACAAATGCAGCTGTCTCTGTTGCTACATTAGCTGGAATTATGGCAGAAACCTTTGCCCAGATGGGAGGAGTTAAGGGAAATACATGCGTTAGAACTTTGAACAGAAGTGTATATATATACATACCCATACACATATACTGCTATATATATAGCACACACATAGTATATCTATGGGGTGTGTGTGTGTGTGTGTGTGTGTGTGTGTGTGTGTGTCAAGAAGCCAAGTTGTGAAATGCAGAAGGTTCTGGCGGAGCATCCATATGCATCCTGTCACTCTGCCTCAGTTCTTCTTCTCCCAGCTGATTTGGACAGCATGTCTACAACCCAACTGCAATGAAAACTTTAGGCATTTCTAAGTAAAGGAGGGTAAAATTCCCTCCTAGTGAGAACTTGTTTCGACAACTTCTGCTCTTGGGAAACCTGAACACTGGAAGAGCTTGGAAATCCCAGAATTTCCAGTTGAAGATCAGCAAATCTATTTATCATAAAGGCAGGTGGAAAGAAATTTAAGAGATGTGTTCCATGCTTCTTAGAGAAAAGATTTCGTGCACTCTCTCAACAAACATTCATTAAGTACTTACTTTGTGCAAAGCAGTGTGTGAGATGTGGGGAATACAAAAGTGAATGGAAGGAGTAGTCAAATTCACACAGACAGAGGGAATGGGGATTGCCAGGCGCTGAGGGAGGGGAAAATGAGAGTTAGTATTTAAGGGGTACAGAGATGAAAAGAGTTCCGTGGAGGGGTGGCGGTACTGGTTGCCCAGTAGTATGAATATACTTAAAGCTACTGAACTGTACATTTAAAAATGGTTAAGATGAGGGGCACCTGATCCCAGAGTCGTGGGATCGAACCCCATGTTGGGCTCCACAAGAGGCGTGGAACCTGCTTAGGATTCTCTCTCTTTCCCCCTCTGCCCCTCTCCCCTGCTCATGCTCTCTTTCTAAAAATAAAAAAATAAAAGAAAAATATTTTAATGGTTAAGATGGTAAATTCTGTGTTATGTTTCTATTACCACAATTTAAAAAAAAAGGTGGCTGGTGTGTTCAGGGGTTCACAGTCACCTGTTGGCATCAAACATGAAGAAATCATCACACTATCTCCTCTAGTCCAGAGCTGATATGTAAAGTACTGTGGAGCCTGGAGAAGCGAGGACTAATTTCACCTGAGAAACCAGGAAAGGCTTTTCACAAAGAGTGTAAAATTTAAGTAGAGTCCTAAAGGATGAAAAAAAGCTAATCAGATGGACAGGTGAGGGGAAAAGAAGGCATTTGTGGCATAAGAAATAGTAGGGACTGGCACGCCTGGGTGGCTCAGTCGCTTAGGCATCTGACTCTTGATTTTGGCTCAGGTCAGGCTCCGTGCTGACAGCACAGAAGCCTGCTTGGGATTCTCTCTTTCCCTCTCTGCCCTTTCCCTGCTCATGCACTTTGTCTCTCAAAATAAATAAACGAACATTTAGTAGAGACCAAGATGTCGGCAAGAAACAGTCTGCAGATTATCTGGGGCTGGCATGAGGTTGTCAGGGCATTTGAGGAGAAGTACGGAGGAGACAGAGAAGTCGGGGGGAGATCCAGAATATAAAGGGCCTTGTGTGTCATGTGAAGAAGCCTGGTTTTTATCTCACGGATCAGGGTAAAAATGTTAGCTGGGGACTAGGCTTCAGCAGATTTGCATTTCAGAAAGATCTCTCTAGCTGCAGTTCCCCTACCATGCTGACTGAATGAATACCTGTCAACCCTGGAGAATTACAGAGTCGAAGCAAGTGGAGTGGTTAAGGAAATAGAAGTCGTAGGAATGCAAGTTTGTCCCAATATACCTGTAACAGTTTACCTCTTCCTCAAGTATCATCTCAGGCCAGTTCTAATTAGTTCCGTCACAACAGCCAAGCTGGCAATAAGGGAGCCTGAGTTTGTATTCAGTTCTACCTCTTACTGGCTGTGTGACCTGTGCATCTAAATGTAAGTATTCTGGACCTCAGTTTTCTTATCTGTAAATAGAGTTAATAAGCATGTTTATCTCAGAGGGGTTGTTAGGAGGATTCCATGAGATCATGAATGTGAAGAAGCTGGTGCTTTGCCTGCCATACATAAGCCCTTAATAAATGTTCTATTATTAAATACTAACCCTCAGAGAACATGCAATGTATTCAGAGCAGATTTGCTAAGAGCAAACAAACCATGGAGCAATGAGCAATGAGCTGGAACAGACTCCAGAGCATCAATCCTAACTGTCATTTCACTCCAAGGAGGGTAGGGTCAGAACTCCTTCCCTGCAGAGGATGAAGCAAAGAGACGTGGGTTTTCCAACCCAGAGGCCCATCTGATTATTACAGGAAGAAATGATTCCAATCAGGCTGCAGGGCAGAAGGAAAGTCCCAGGACTCTTACTCCCCAGCCTAGCAGCCCTGAAGGTGTTTGGTCTGCTCCCTGCTTTTTTCAGTTCTGTATACACTGGGGGAAGTTGCTGGATGGCGTAGTCCATGGTTGGCCTGAACTTTTGGCAAGAGATAGTGGAACATGTGGTAGGGTAAAAGGAAGCCAGGGCTGTTTCCTGTCTCTGCTCTGTGAAGAGTTCACTCTGGCAGGTCCTGGGAGGTCAGGGCACCTGGGTCCAAGGCCAGCCCCAAACACTGTCCTCTCACTGTTCCATCCTTCTCCAGGGCAGACAGTAAATAAGCTGTCAGGAGGTAGTCTGGCCTGTTTTCCTTTTGGGTATCAGGTTTCCAGGATCTGAAGCAGCCTTCTGTTGGCCGATTTGTGCAGAAAATGCCCAAGTGATTTGGTCGCTGAGTCCTTCAGATGACAGTCACTGAACATTCAGGCCTGTCCGTGCTGCCTGGGTTTATCTACTACTGCTCTGCCACTTACTAGTTGTTGGAGAAGTTACTTATCTTCTCTGTTAGTTTCCTCATGTAAAAAATGGGGATATTAATCATACTTAAATGGACAATGAAGATTAAGTGAATTAATTAATGTAAAGCACTTAGATATAAGTGCTATCATAGAGTAAATGCTCAAAGTATTTTTACGGAGTTTCAGAATTGCAACTACCATATAAACTAAGAGAAAATAATATTTTCATTTGTTTAGAATTTTATAGACAGCAGTTTACTCTTTCGGAAAATCAAGCTCTACAATGTACTTCTGAGCTGCTCGTCTGATATCTGTATGATTTTGTATTTGTAGGTGTTACATTCATGACGACTCTACATACAAGAGCAACCAAATAATAGTTCATCATATCTTAGAGTTGGCCTAGACATTTATATATCAAAATATATGTTATTTTGGGGGTACCTGGGTGGCTCAGTCAGTTAAGGGTCTGGCTTCGGCTCAGGTCATGATCTCACGGTCTGTGAGATTGAGCCTCGCGTTGGGCTCTGTGCTGACAGCTTTGAGCCTGGAGCCTGCTTCGGATTCTGTGTCTCCCTCTCTCTCTGCCCCTCCCTTGCTCATGCTCTGTCTCTCTCTCCCTCAAAAATAAATAAATATTAAGAAAATAAAAAAAGAAACCATGTTATTTTATTATAAACTCTTAGCCTTTTATTCCTCCTTTATATATTATAGTTGGGGCATTATGTTGATTTTTAAAATATACATGTAGGTTGGGGCACCTGCGTGGCTTAGTCGGTTAAGCAACCAACTTCAGCTCAGGTCATGATCTCACAGTCCGTGGGTTAAAGACTTGCATCGGGCTCTGTGCTAACAGCTCAAAGCCTGGAGCCTACTTCCAATTCTGTGTCTCCCTCTCTCTCTGTCCCTCCTCCGCTCACGCTCTGTCTCTCTTTCAAAATAATAAATAAACATTAAAAATAAAATAAAATATACATGTAGGTAAAGAAGTTACAAATTTCATTTCAGGAGAATAAAGGGGAAACAACAAAATATTTGGTATAATAATTTGTTATAATAAAAGTGTGTTGGGTCTGATCAAGAGAAAGGGAGCTGACAGCAGATACTCCCAAATCTGGTGCTTTAACTTGTGCTCCCTTTATGATGTCACCTAAGATACCCTGGAGAATAAGACGAACCTTGTTCCAAGTGAATGAGTGAATTAAGTAAAAGGAAGAGGGAGAGATGCTATCTTTTTATTAGCACTTGGCCAATGCAAGTGACCAGGAACAAATGGAAATGACTGCTCGTTCTTCCTGGCATTAGCTTTGGAAATTTGTAACCACTGTCTCTTCATGAACTTTATTTCCTCATTCATAAAATAAGCAGTTGGATTATTTCCCAAAGTATGTTCCATGGAACATTATTACTTGGCATGCTTATAATGAAAAAAGGGTTCCTTGGTAAAGGAGTTGAGGAATTGTTAGTTTTCTTTGCTGCAGGCCTTCTCAGACTCTTTAATAGGCTAACATGTACCTAATCGCCAAGAGAAAAACATATAGTCATATGCAGCATTTTCCAAACTTATTTGACCATGAAGACCTCATGTCAGAGGAACAACTCATAAGTTAATAAGCCAAGGAAAATTTTTGTGAAATAAAATTAAGGAGTCTCTAAGTCCTCTTCCACCTCTAACATTCTAAAGTTCTGAGTTTGGGGGTGCCTGGGTGGCTCAGGTGGTTATGTATCTGACTCTTGGTTTCATCTCAGGTTGTGATCTCGCAGGTTGTGAGTTCAAGCCCCATGTCAGGCTCTGTGCTGATGGTGTGGAACCTGCCTGGGATTCTCTCTCTGCCCCTCCCCTTCTCATGCTCTCTCTCTCTCTCTCTCTCAAAATAAACAAACTTTATATATATATGTGTGTGTGTGTGTGTGTGTGTGTGTGTGTGTGTGTGTATAAATTCTGAGTTTGACAATACTTTCTTCTTTCTTCTTGGCCTTTTTACATCAGGAAAGAAAGGTAAGGGGTGCCTGGCTGGCTCAGTCAGAGGAGCATGTGACTCTTGACTTTGGGGCTGTGAGTTTGAGCCCCACACTGGGTATAGAGATTATGTAAAAATAAAATTTAAAAAAAAGGATAAGAAGGGCAAAGAATAGGCTATCCTACAGGAAATAAAATAGTGTGTCTGATGCAGAAGAGGAAGACAAACCAAGTTCTAACATATGTAGATCTATGCAAATGATGGTGCAGAAGAGGCAGAAAGGGTACAGTCTTAAATGTCAGGGCTTCCAAACTGTCATGTATGTTATCACTAGAAAAGGTTGAACGTTGATATTTTAGCAGTCACAGTAAGGTACTGAGTTGTAATCTTTTTGGCTTTATTTCTCAAACCCATCACTACTGTCATAGGATTTGGCCAAGTTACTGTTGCGGCAATCTATGGGACTATCCCCTACTCCTAGGCACTGACCCCAGCTCTTCTCTCACAGATGGGTACAATGGAGGCTGAACGTGGTTTTACACAAAACAGCATTTCCATATACCCTACCTGGCCCATCTACGTTGGTCGATAGGGGGATGGGCATCTGATCCTAGCTGGAATGTTAAGTTTCTTTCCTGGAATTTTTGCATTTGGGGCCAGGTAGGGAGGGAATCTCTGAGTGTTGGGTGTAAGAGCAACCATGGGTCACTGTCAGTGGTCATATTGCTGCCACAGGAGGAAAGCTAGATTCCAGTGCAAAAGAACAAAGATGAAATACAGAAGAAGCAGAGACAAGATATGGGGCATTTTAATTCCTGATTCTAGGAGTCACTGATAGCCAGCTCCATCCATATTTTCCCACAACATGACTATTCAGCCCTTCTTTGGATCTCGCAGGCTAAAAAGTTCTCTGCTTAAGCTAGTTTCTGTTGCTTAAAGAAACAAACTAGGTTTCTGCTGCTTAAAACCAAAAGAGTTCTGACTATAGTCACATATGTCCTCCATACCTACTTTCTTTATCTATAAGAGGGAAGAACAGAAGCTGCCGTCTCAAAGCTGGTGGACTGAACACATGCACACACCAGTCCTCTTTCCTGGAACCCCACTAAAAGGACAGCAAAGGGAGAAAAAATGGCATTAAGCTATCAGAACAAAAAGCACTAACAAGGCAATAGCAAGAAAAGTTTTGATGCTAGAAAGCAGATGGATGAATTCTAGGGTCATAATCCTGATTTGCTCAGGTTAATATGTTTTACATCTGTTGCACTTACATAATTAATAAGTGTCCTCTTTCTCTCTCAAAAGTGTCTTGGTTTGGATAAAAAATCGATTCACTAAACCCAGAAGCAAGCCTAATGTACCACAGAAACTCAAAAAAGTTCACCTCTTAAAATGGAGGTGAACAGAAGCCCTGGTTGGAAGTCTGTTTGAGTACTAAGTAGGTGGCCTGATGCCTTCCATTTTGCGTACCCAGGTAACTGCCCTTCCCCAACCACAGCAGAAGCTTGGAGTTTACCCTTTTAGAGGATCCAACCAAAGAGACTATGGATAGACAGACATCAGGTACTGATAAGGATGAGGCTACCATGTTGAAAATAGAAGGATTAAGTGAAAACCTGCATACAAAATGATGAGACTGCCATCTTCCTTCTTCCACTCATCTTCCATAACCCTGGCAGCTGGGCTCACATCCTCTAGGTAGAAGAACAGACAATTCTCTGACCAGCCCCAAAGAAAACAACTTCAGAGAGTCTTGACGTCTACCAGTGAAAGTAAGTCTCCTAATGAAATGACTTGGCTATATCATCACCCTCCTATAAAGTTCACCAGTCCATAAGTATTGCCCATGCACACAAAGCATCGTTAACTTGTAAGTGCTGTGTTCTTAAATCTTGCAGTAGTCTTAGAAAGTAACTAGTCCACACAAGAGCAAGCGAATGAAAGATTATAGGAGATATGTCTCTCAGAAGGTGAAACTATTAGAGCACTTGATATGTTTGAATCTTTTAAGAGATTTATAAACATTTAGCATGGGGGACAAATTGGTAATAGGTTCACAGAAAAGTAACAAAAATAAACCTGAGACATTTATTAACATCAGAAAAATCCAAAATTCATACAAGAAAGGAAATGTAACCATAGTAGATAATATGGCTCAGTTGTGGATAATATTTACAGTCATAGTAACATAAACACTAAATGTTGATATAGCAAAAACTGTAATGTAATTGTATAGGGAAAATGGGGAAGGAGAGTGCATATATTTGGGGCATATTAATAATAATACTAATACATATTGAGCTTTTAGAACCTATACGTTCTAAATGCTTTATGTACATAAGGTCATTTAATTAAAAAATCTTAAAAATTTTTTAAATGTTTATTTTTGAGAGAGAGAGAGAGAGAGAAAGAGAGAGAGAGAGAAAGAGAACTCAAGCTGGGAAGAGGCAGAGAGAGAGAGAGAGAGAGAGGGAGACACAGAATCGGAAGCAGGCTTTAGGCTCTGAGCTGTCAGCACACAGCCTGATGCGGGGCTCGAACTCATGAACGGTGAGATCATGACCTGAGCCAAAGTCAGATACTTAACCGACTGAGCTACCCAGGCACCCCCTGGTCATTTAATTTTAAAAAACAACCCTATGTACTATGATTATCCTCATTTTTACAGATGAGGAAATCGAGGCACAGAGAGGTTAACTAACTTGTGCAGGGTCTCACTGCCAGTAAGTTGTAAAGCTAGGATTCAATCCTAGACATTCTAGCTCTAGAATCTACATTCTAAGTCTAAGCCACTATGCTGCTTCATTGATTCTCAATGCAGGCCAGTCTTCTGGACCTTAGGAACATAATCACTGACGAAGTCCCACTTGTACATATTAGATCTAGCAGGAAGTCAAAAAGTGTGTTGAAAAATCAAGAAATAGCAATGTAAGCATGCTACTTAGAAATATGGAAGTAGGGGCACCTGGGTGGCTCAGTCAGTTGAGCATCTGACTTTTAAAAAAAATTTTTTTTAATGTTTACTTTTGCGAGAGAGTGAGAGAGACAGAGCGTGAGTGAGAGAGGGGCAGAGAAAGAGGGAGACACAGAATCCGAAGTAGGCTCCAGGCTCTGAGCTGTCAGCACAGAGCCCAACGCGGGGCTCGAACTCACGAGCAGTGAGATCATGACCTGAGTCAAAGTTGGATGCCTAACTGACTGAGCCACCCAGGTGCCCCTAGTTTTGAGTATCCGACTCTTGATTTCAGCTCAGGTCGTGGTATTGAGCCCCGCGTCAGGCTTTGCACTGCAAGTGGAGCCTGCTTAAAAGTCTCTCTCTCTCTCTCTCTCTCTCTCTCTCTCTTTGTCTCTGTCCCTCTCCCCTGACTTGCAGACAGTCTCTCTCTAGAAATAAAAAAATAAAAATAAAGAAATATGGAAGTTAGGGTGCGTAGGTGGCTCAGTCAGTTAAGCATCCAACTTTGGCTCAGGTCATGATCTCATGGCTCATGAGTTCAAGCCCCACGTTGAGCTCTGTGCTGACAGCTTGGAGCCTGGAGCCTGCTTCAGATTCTGTGTCTCCATCTCTCTCTGTCCCTCCCCACTCATTCTCTCTCTCTCTCAAAAATAAACATTTAAAAAAAGAAATATGGAAGTAAACACTTAAAGAAACAGCTAATCAAGTTGAAAACAGTTGCTAATGGGAAGAGAGAATGGAGGGTAAAAGGGAGGATGGGACTATGGATCTTTGATTTAAGCTTTGTAAAACTATGAATGACATTTTTAGATATGAAAATCCCAATTAAAAAACAAACACACATATGGGGCGCCTGGGTGGCTCAGTCGGTTAAGCGGCTGACTTCGGCTCAGGTCATGATCTCACGGTCAGTGAGTTCAAGCTCCGCGTCGGGCACTGTGCTGACAGCTCGGAGCCTGGAGCCTGTTTCAGATTCTGTGTCTCCCTCTCGCTGACCCTCCACTGTTCATGTTCTGTCTCTCTCTGTCTCAAAAATAAATAAAACGTTAAAAAAAAACTAAAAAAAAAAAATAAAAACAAACACACTAACAATAAAAAGACAAGTAACCCAATTTAAAAAATGGGCAAAGATTCTGAATAGACATTTCTCCAAAGCAGATATCCAAATGGCTAATAAATTCCTGAAACAATGCTCAACATCTTTAGCCACCAGGGAAATGCAAATTTAAACTACACCACCTCACACTCACTAGGGTGGCGATAATCCTAGCAAATGATAAGACAGTAACAAGTGTTAATCAGACTGTGGAGGATTTGGACCCTCAGACATTGCTGCTGAGAATGGGAGATGATGCAGCTGGAAAATAGTCTGGCAGCTCCTGAAAAAGGTAAATGCAGAGATACCATATGACCCAGCAATTCCACTCCTAGGCATATACTCATGAGAATGAAAGCATATGTTTGCATGAAAGTGTGCACACAAATGTTCACAGCAACATTATTTAAAATAGCCAAATAGTGGAAATAACCCAAATGTCCATCAACTGATGAATGGATAGACAAACATGGTATATTCATACAATGGAATATTATTCATCCATAAAAGGTTATGAAATCCCAATGCAGGCTACAATACAAGATGAACCTTGACTGCATTATGCTAAGTGAAAAGAGCCAGGCACAAAAGGCCATATATTATGTGATTCCTTTGATATGAAATGTCTAGAAAAGGCAAATCCATAGACAATAGGTAGATTGGTGGTGGCCAGGAGCTGGGGACAAGCGGGGAAATGGCGGGTAATGACTGCTCTTGGCTACAAGGCTTCTTTTGGGGGGTAATGAAAATGCCCTGGAATTAGATGGTGGTGGTGTTGGAACAATTTTATAAAACACTAAAAACCCTGAAATGCACACTTTAAAAAGGTGAATTTTATAGATACGAGTTATACCTCCATTTAAGATTAAATGAGATTAAACAAAATACGAGGCAAGGGGGAATGGGGCTATTACGCTATCAATGAACACAGCACTCATTTACCTCCCTTTAGATCAGCAGCCGTGGCCTGGTGGGAGTGTCTTCATCTGCCTGGACCTGGCCTTGCCTTTCTCCCATTCAACTTCCCTTAGGTTGGCTCTGACTCCAGCCTGGCACACTCCTCGCCTGACACCTTCTAGCCTTCCTCTCTCAGACGCTAGCTCAGATCCTGGGACAAATACGCCCCTGAAAAATGCCCCGGATACTATCCAGGGTTTTCTAGCTATAAACCCTCTTTAACTCAGTGATGTAAGGGTATGATATCTGAATTACTATCCCATATACAAATCTTGTATTTGACAGATGGTAGAGATCCTTGGAAAAACAGGCATTCATTAATGACTAAACATCTGATTGTTACTGTGTGGGAACGAACATTTGAGAAGTTGTGCTTCTGGTCTGACTGGGTCTTAGAAAGGAAAAGATAGAAAATTATATTGGGCTTTAACAGAATAAGACAAGCTTCTAAACATACATAACAGGTGTAAAAAATCACCATAGTTTTTCCTGGCAACCCCTTGCCACACAGAAGTGATGAGAACTTTGCTATTTACAGAAAACGTAGATGGCTGAATAGGAAATGGAACTTGGTACAAGTCTTGATTAACTAAAATGTTACTTTAAATATTCTCACCATGGCAAAGAAACTGGTGATTGCTTAGTGGATACTTTCATCAACTACTGGTGTACTTATTTGCTTTAAAATAATCTTTATTTGCTTTTATTTTATTTTATTTTATTTTATTTTATTTTATTTTATTTTATTTTACTCTATTCTATTTATTTTTAAGTAAACTCTACACCCATTGTGGGGCTTGAACTCATGTCTGTGAGGTCAAGAGTCGCATGCTCTCCTGACCGAGCCAGCCAGGCTCCCCTGTTTACTCTTTCTTTAAAAAGTCAGTGGCCGGGGTGCCTGGGTGGCTCAGTCGGTTGGGTGGCCGACTTCGGCTCAGGTCATGATCTCGCTGTCTGTGGGTTCGAGCCCCGTGTCGGGCTCTGTGCTGACTGCGCAGAGCCTGGAGCCTGTTTCAGATTCTGTGTCTCCCTTTCTCTCTGACCCTCCCCCGTTCATGCTCTGTCTCTCTCTGTCTCAAAAATAAATAAACGTTAAAAAAAAAAAAATTTAAAAAGTCAGTGGCCCAGAGGCACATGGGTGGCTCAGTTGGTTGAGAGTATGACTTCAGCTTAGGTAATGATGTCACGGTTCGTGAGTTTGAGCCCCACGTTGGGCCCTTTGCTGTGAGCACGGAGCCAGCTTCGGATCCTCTGTCCCCCTCTCTCTCTGTACCTCTCCTGCTCATGCTGTCTCTCAAAAATAAAGTTAGGGAACAGAAAAGCCAGGTAGAGTACAGGTTAATCTCTGAGGGTCTTCCTTTAGTCATTTGTAAAATGGGGACACCTACCCCTCAGTGCGCCTGAGAGAATCAACTGAGATAGTCCAATAATGCACCTAGCTCAGTGTCTGCTTTATGAAAGCAGACAGCATTATTATTATTTTGTGGTGCTATAACCACTGCCTCATAGTGATACAGAAGAAAGGGAGTGTTGGAAGTCAAATCATGTCTGGACATATATTAAGTCCTTTGGTTCAGTAACTGCAGAGCATGTAGGTTCTCTCACTCTCTCTCTCTCCCTCTTTGATGTTTATTTATTTTTGACGGAGAGACAAAGTGCAAGCAGGGAAGGAGCAGAGAGACACAGAATCTGAAGCAGGCTCCAGGCTCCAAGCTGTCAGCACAGAGCCTGATGCAGGGCTCAAACTCATGAACCGTGAGATCGTGACCTGAGCCCAGGTCAGAAGCTCAACCGACTGAGCCACCCAGGCGCCGCCCCCCCTTTTAAGTTTTATTTATTTATTTTGAGAGAGAGAGAGGGTATGAGCAGGGGAGGGGCAGAGAAAGAGAATCACAAGCAGACTTCTCACTGTCAGCGCAAGCCTGACGTGGGGGCTTGGACTCACGAACTGTGAGATCGTGACCTGAGCTGAAATCCAGAATCAGATGCTTAACCAACTGAGCCGCCCAAGTGCCCCCAAAGCATCTAGGTTCTTATACTTTTCCAGTCGAGTCGTTGTCCATGAGGAAGAACGAGGTGGCATATGCAATCATGAGATCCTTGCACAGAGTTAGAAGGCTGGATTCCACATAGTAAAGTCTATCTTCCCAAGTCTGAGATGACCGATGGTGTGAGCCTGGTGTGACAAAGTGTAAGGTTCTAAAAGTTCCAGCCAGGAAATACTTGCCTATTCATTCAGAACAAATATGAAATTACCTTTGGTGGATTTAAAAATATTGTTCAAAACCCCAGCAAATCTAAGGATGACATAGTAGTAGTGGCCGTGGTGGTGGCGGTGGGGGTAGTAATAGCAATGACAATACCGCCACCACCCGAGATGAGTCGTAGTCATCATCACTGTCATCTTTCATATTGGCAACCCTTCACAGTGTGAAGCATTTGCCAAGTTATCCCTTCTAATTCTTGCCACATCTGTGTCAGGGGGATGGGACGGATGTGCAAATGAGGTTCAGGGGGGTTAAGAGATTTGCACCAAGGCCAAGAGTCCAAAAAATTATTCTATGCTCCTCCTTATTCTTTCTAGTCAAGTGTCAGAATTAAGTTCTTTCAAGGTAAGCATGTCACAAACACTGCTTCTCTGGTCTTCCTGAGGGTACAGTATGTGGTACAGGCCCTTAAAGCAGACAAAAAAAAAAAGTAAGAGTGTGACAAAGAAGAGATACCCTACACAGAACAGGCTTCTTTTTTAAAAAAAAAATTTTTAAGTTTATTTATTTATTTTGAGAGAGAGAGAGAGAGAAAACAAGTAGAGCAGGGGCAGAGAGAGGGAGAGAGAATCTCAAGCAGGGTCTGCACTGTCAGCACAGAGCCCAATGTGGGGCTTGAACTCACAAACCATGAGATCATGACCCGAGCTGAGATCAAGAATCGGCTACTTAACGGACTGAGACACCAGGCACCCCCCAGAACAGGCTTCTTAAGATGTGGCAGTGATGAAGAGGTGGAGAAGCATAAGCACAAAAGAGAGAGCACTATGGAATTATGGGTTGAAACGTGTGTTCCCCCCCAAAAAGATACCATGAGGTCCTAACCCCCAGTACCTCAGAATGTGACCTTATTTGGAAATGGTTGTTCTGATGTGACTAGTTAAGGTCATAGTAGAGTAGGGGGGCCCTAATCCAGCACTGGTGTCCTGAGAAGAAGGAAGCCATGTGAAGACAGAGACACACAAGGAGAACACATGTGACAACAAAGGCAGAGACTGGAGCGATGTGGCTACAAGCCAATAAATGCCGAAGCCTGCCTGCAAAGCACCGGAAGCGAGAAGGAAGGAAGAACTTCCCTACAGGTTTCAGAGGGCGCATGGCCCTGTAACACTTTGATTTTGGACCTTTAGGTCTCCAAAACTACGAGACAACAAAGTTCTGTTGTCAGTGGCACTTTGTTAGGCAGACCCAGGAAACCACTGTGGAGCCCGAGAGGATCCCGTCTTCTAAGAATGAAATGAGGAGAAGCAACTATATTGTCTGAGAGAAAAGAAGGAAGTGTTTGGGGGGAAGAGACCATTTATAAACCTATGACTTATTTGAAAGTCCCTCTAAGCCACCGTCTCTTTTGACATTGTAAACGTTGTCCAACAAATGCTGAATTCCTTAAATCTTTTTTAAGCTTATTTATTTTGAGAGAGAGAGAGGGAGGGAGAGAATCCCAAGCAGGCTCTGCACTGTCAGCACCAAGCCCGATGTGGGACTCGAACTCACGAACCATGAGATCATGACCTGAGCCAAAACCAAGAGTTGGACGCTTAACCGACTGAGCCACCCAGGCGCCGCTAACAAATGCTGAATTCTTATTAAATGTCTTTAATGAAGAATATCAATACTGTAAACACCAAGCCCTGGCTATTGGCAGATGATCAGCAGAACTGCTGCCTTGATCAACCGGCTATAGCCCTGTGCTCCCAGGAAGGGAAGAATCTCTTTAATTTCAGTCCTGGAAGGGCACTCTCTCCCAAACACTTTTTCAAAGTTTACAGGGGAATAATTATTACCTGGATCACAGTCATGTTTACATAAATGTTCTTTTCATTTACTCTTCACACAGAGCCTTCGATCTGTTAAAAGGAGCAATGTGTGAAACTGGCTCTGGGAAGGAACTGGGCCCGTTTACTGTACACATAGCACCAAAACCACACCAAATGTTGCCAAAATAACTTCCAGGATAGAACAAAACCAATAAAAGGAAGGAAAGTTTCCATTCAGCTTGCCCATTTACTTATAACTTGCCATTTGTGCTGTGTCAGAGATTAAGTGTCCTACCCTCCTCGGGTCCCAGTTCTTGGTCTGGACAGACAGGAAACAAGGTGAACCCAGGATGCACGCACTCAGTCTTTTAGATGGACCACGGGTAACTGCTGTAACCAGAAAAGCATCACGTCATACGTGAGCCTTTTTTTTTTTTTTTTTTTTTTAAGCCAGGGTTTGCTTTCTCTGGACAGTGAAGTAGGAGAGTAACCTCTGACGGCACAAATGTTCACGAAGCCACTGCTCATTATGTTATCAGGAAGAGGTTTCTGTCATCCGAGTCCAACTCTGGATTCAAAGAAGGAATTAAAAATCATTCCTGGGTGGAGACCTGGGTTTGGCTCAGAACCTGCCTTAGCCATCAGTTAATAATTAATCCCAAACTCTTCCTCCAGAAGATGTTTCCAGGGTTTGCTTATTTTTATTTTTTATTTATTTATTTATTTATTTTAAAATTTTTTTTTTCAACGTTTTTTTATTTATTTTTGGGACAGAGAGAGACAGAACATGAACGGGGGAGGGGCAGAGAGAGGGAGACACAGAATCGGAAACAGGCTCCAGGCTCCGAGCCATCAGCCCAGAGCCTGACGCGGGGCTCGAACTCACGGACCGCGAGATCGTGACCTGGCTGAAGTCGGACGCTTAACCGACTGCGCCACCCAGGCGCCCCGGGTTTGCTTATTTTTAAAGACAGGACCTGGTGTTAAGACTCATTTATCATCTTGGGGCACCTGGGTGGTTCAGATGGAAGAGCATGTGACTCTTGATCTTGGGATTGTGAGTTCGAGCCCCATGTTGGATACAGAGATTACTTAAAAGAAGGAGAAGGAGAAGAAGAAGAAGAAGAAGAAGAAGAAGAAGAAGAAGAAGAAGAAGATGATTTGTTTATCATCTTGAAGGAATGAATTCTAAAAGCCTACTACTTATCTCCTACTAGACAGAATATAGATTAGGTTTTTGTCACCTAAAATTAGTGATTAGAAGGAAGAAAAGCTATGCTCCAGGAAATACCTTTTAATATTAAAAAGCAAGGGAGAAAGGAGCGCCTATGTGGCTCAGTTAGTTGAGTGTCTGACTCTTGATTTCGGCTCAGGTCACGATCTTATGGATTGGGAGACGGAGCCCCGCGTCGGGCTCTGTGCTGATAATGCGGAGCCTGCCTGGGATTCTCTCTCTCTGCCTCTTTCCCTGCTCACACATGCTTTCTCTCTCACTCTCTCTCTCTCTCTCTCAAAATAAATAAATAAATATTAAGAATAAAAAATGCAAGGGAGAAATTTTCAATATAAAATGTTGCCAAATTTATAGTCACTGTAAACCCATATGCAAAATTCTCAAGTACCTGATAGTTCTTGGAAGTCTGCTTTCTGCAAACTGTGTAGAGGACTGTAGTAGTTCTCTCAATAAATCTAGAACTACAGTCAGTCCCAAAGTACTCATTCTTTTTTTCTAAGATCATCAATTTTTTTTCCTATTATATATAGCCAGTTCTCGTTATTCATGGTAGTTATGTTCTGCAAAGTTGCCATGAACAATGAATTAATGGAGACTGAAACATTGCTCCTAGAGGAAATATAGGTTTAGGTTTCTGAGAGCCTCTGGTCATTCCAGATCACTTATCTTTATTTTTATTTAATTGTTTTTAAATGTTTTGTTTATTTTTGAGGGAGACAGAGTGCAAGCAGAGGAGGGGCAGAGAGAGAGAGGGAGACAGAATCCCAAGCAGGATCTGCACCATCAGCACAGAGCCCAACATGGGGCTCGATCTCACGAACCATGAGATCATGACCTGAGCCAAAATCAAGAGATGGATGTTTAACCGACTGAGCACCCAGGCACCTCCTTCTTCTTTTTTAAAGCAAGCCTGTATCTTGCTTGGTCAAAGGTTCGGGAAGAGATTCAGGCAGACAGAATTTGGGAATCCTTTCTCAGGATCTATCCATCCCAGAATTTCCCCTCTCTGTCCTGAAACTGCGGTTTCCCCAGATCAACGTCCTGGTTCTCCAGGCTAGAAAAACTGTGGTATCTCCACCAGTGCCCCTCCTGCATTGCATTTGCTCCCGGATAGACTTTTTCCTAAGTTAAAAGCCAAGAAAACGGAAACTTACTCCATACAATGCCTGTCCTGTGAGCATGGACTCCCCATAAGAATCTGCCTGCATGTGACTGCTCTCCAGTGTCTCAAGGTAGCTGCTTACTATATTATGTCCAGAATTTATAGTTGCTATCTGAAGGAGGGCCAGTCTTGTCGGCTATTACTCAGCCATTACTACCCCAATTATTCATTATTGTCTTTGGAATGAATTTATGAAAATGGATGTTCTAAATATTTACAATACTTAAACAAGTCACTGTGCAAAGATCTGGGAAGGTCTGGATAGTTAGGCACAATTTTTTCATTCTGTTCCTCAGCTTACCCTCCACACGTGGAGGAAGGCTGTTCTGAACCCTGAAGCCAACAGAAGGCACATATCTAAACTTGCCTCCTCCTCTGAACATCCCTAGTGAATTTAACTTCTAGCAAGGGTAAGGTAGAATCGGTTAAATGGGAGTTCCTTCTGGCCTGTCCTAGGCTTCAGGCTACAGTGGTAATAAATTAACAGTTAACAGACATAGCCATAAGGCCAAAATAAGGCTAAGCAGAGAAAGTAAGTTTTTCAATAAGAAAATGTATGTAATATCTCCCTCCAATGTGGATATTATGTTGACTGCACAAAATTCTGGCTACTTTTTTTTTTTTTTAACGTTTATTCACTTTTGAGGAAGAGAGAGAGAGAGGAGAGAAACACAAGCGGGAAGGGGCAGACAGAGAGGGAGACACAGGATCCAAAGCAGGCTCCAGGCTCTGAGCTATCAGCACAGAGCCCGATGCCAGGCTCGAACTCATGAACTATGTAATCATGACCTGAGTCAAAGTCGGACGCTTAACCAACTGAGCCACCCAGGCCCCCATGTTCTGGTTACTTTTGAATGAGAAAGAGGTAAAAGCTACCTCTTGAGTGGGGGTAGTGAGGTCTTCCCTCTCTGATCCCAATCTGTCTTCTGATCTTCTGAACATCCACCTCTTCCTGGATTTCCTGCCTCCTTTCTGAGCTGCCAGAACCACAGAGGTCCTTAGCAGGCGCATCTAGCAGCAAGAGAAAATTCAATGAACCCTGGAATTATCTTTGGCATTCTGTAACTTTAAAAATAGTGATTAGAAGGGAAAAATGCGCGCGCGCGCGCACGCACACACACACACACACACACACACACACACACACACACACACACACAACTTCATCAACAAAGTGGCACTTTCATTTCAGCTGTTCCTGGGGGCAAACAGCAGAAAAGATAAGTCCTAGATTGAAAGCTTTGTGGTTATCTCCGTTTCTCATTAAAGTGCCCCTGATTATAATCACACCCACGATTACAAGATTTAACACACCTGGTCTTAAGGATGCACCAGGAAGAGGAATCCTACATTCATCTCATCCCATTTCCTTTCCTTTAGTCACTGGGTGAGCACAATTTATAAATTTCTGTGAGTGCAGAATAGAGAACAGGAGAGAGGTTTTCCATTCACATGGGTTTTTGAAGGTGACAATCATCTTCCACAGCCACAAATTATGTTAGCACCGGTGAGACCAGGAGTGTTGCTTTCATTGGCTACACACAGATCTGAGAAATCTGGGTAGGCTTTCTATTTCTTCTCTCACTTTACTAACTAGACACACACACACACACACACACACACACACACACACACACACACAGTCTCTCTCTCTCTCTCTCTCCCCCCTCACTCACTCAGGGTGTGTATGCACTTGTAGAGGTTTTCTTTTTGCTACTTTTGTAAAAATCCATTTTTATTAATAGAAAATAAACACTCAGTTTCAGTTGTTATACCTGTTGTTAATAAAAAAAAAGAATTTAAAATAATCACTTAATCCTGTTTTGACTAAAACAATTGAAACTGTGGCTTAAAAAAAAATATTCAGCACCATTTGCTCATAGGCCTTTCAGTATTTGTTCTTAAAGTTTCTGGAACTTTCCTGTCTGTGAAGTACAGGAATTACTAAGCCTCACGAGGAGGCCTCTCTGGGACAACCAATGAGAAGGCAAGCAATCGTCATAAAAGGAATCCATGTACATTCAGCATGGTAACTCGGACAATACAACGATTCCCTCCCCTCCAGCTCAGGAGGGACATGCTTCTGAGCACTGAGGGATGAAGAATCAGGCTGTTATTTGCTGTTGGAATTGGCTAATAACAGTAAATCTCTGGCACAGATGCTACTGGTTCTTAATATCCTGTGATTTTAGGAAATTCTGTAGATAGTTTGGATTTAATTCAATTTATTCAGAAATTAAACCTATGTAATAAGGTTCACTACTCTGTCAGAGTATCTTCTGGTTTACTATCTTATAAAATACATGTAATACATGCAGGCAAATCATAGTCTTAAAGTATACTTAGAATACTGCATTATTCAAACCAAAACCTATTTTAACAAAATGTCTATAATTAAAAGTAGCTGATGAAACGAAATCCAAAGTTATGACAAGGAAGACTCACTCTCACTAAGCAACTCACTGTTGCTTAAAGAACTTTAAAAAGCACGTGCCCTGGGGCGCCTGGGTGGCTCCTTTGCTTGAGCTGACTCTTGGTTTCGGCTCAGGTCATGATCCCAGGGTCTTGAGATCAAGACCTGCATCGAGCCCTGCACTGGGCTCCACACGGAGCATGGAGCCTGCTTAAGATTCTTTCTCTCTCCCTCTGCCCCTCTCCCCAACTTGCACTCTCTCAAATAAAAATAAAAATATAAATAAAAAGCATGTGCCCCTACAGCCATTCAAGTACAGGTGAGGTGCACCCTCTCCTCATTTTTTACCAAAGGATTCCAATCAAGGATGGGTCAGAAATTAGCATTTCTAAATATTTCATAAAAGTCCATAGAAATATTAAAAAGACTTTTAAGAAATAACCCATACAGAGAAAGACAGATACCATATGTTTTCACTCTTATGTGGATCCTGAGAAACTTAACAGGTACCCATGGGGGAGGGGAAGGAAAAAAAAAAAAAGAGAGGCTACAGTGAGAGAGAGACAAAGCATAAGAGACTCTTAAAAGCTGAGAACAAACTGAGGGCTGATGGGGGGTAGGAGGGAGAGGAGGGTGGGTGATGGGTATTGAGGAGGGCACCTTTTGGGATGAGCACTGGGTGTTGTATGGAAATCAATTTGACAATACATTTCATATATTTAAAAATAAATAAATAAATAAATAAATAAATAAATAAATAAATAAATAAAAAGACTTTTAAGGGGCGCCTGGGTGGCTCAGTCAGTTAAGCGTCCGACTTCAGCTCAGGTTATGATCTCACACTCCGTGAGTTCGAGCCCCGTGTCGGGCTCTGTGCTGACAGCTCAGAGCCTGGGGCCCGCTTCAGATTCTGTGTGTCTCCCCCTCTCTCTGCCCCTCCCCTGCTCATGCTCAGTCTCTCTCTGTCCCAAAAATAAATAAAAACATTTTTAAAAAATTTTTAAAAAAGACTTTTAAGACTGTCTCTCTGTATCAGTGAGCAGTAGTGCCCACCAGAATTTCCTGAGAGCACAAAGACAATGGCAAGTCATATATTCGCTCAGATATTCGAAGGATGGGGGAGGGTGACTGTTGGGTCATCCTTAGCCGGAGCTTCTCCAGGCTTTTAACTATATGTTTCTCACCAATGTGAGTCAGGTGGACTTCTGTGAGAGAATGGTGTTCGGTGGTCAGGATCTCTTTTGTACATTTTTTCCTAAATGGAATACACAACAGATAAGGGAGTAGAGGAGGTAACACAGGGAAGATACTCCTTCTAGCTCAGAAGGAGTGGAATTGATAAAGCCCATATATGCATTCAAGAAGTCCATGGAGTCCTCCAGCTGTGGAGAGTGGCTAATGTGGTCATCTAGAATTGACACTGTGGAACATGGGAATGTTTTCCTGCACAGCTCCAAAAATTCTGCATAGAGGTTCGTGGGATCCTATGGCCCACCGATAAAATGACTGGGAATAGTCACAGAAGCAAGAGCTCTCACCCAGCATGTTCTAAACTTCTTTCTCTGGATGATGTACCGCAAGAGACTTGATAACTAAGTTCTCGTCTTTGTTGCGTATCCCTGCCCACATGTCCCACAGCTCACTCCCAGAGCATTTGATGTACGGCCCATAGACTGGGGTGAGACCTCGAGAGAATACAAAGAAATTTGCGTCAATCGTGTGAGGATGGGTGACAGCATGCCTCCATTTAAAAACATTTTTTTAATGTTTATTTATTTTTGAGAGAGAGAGAGAGAGACAGAGACAGAGACAGAGACAGAGATAGAGAGCGAGCATAGGAGAAGCAGAGAGAGGGAGACATAGAATCCGAGGCAGGCTCCAGGCTCTGAGCTGTCAGTACAGAGTCTGACGCAGAGCTCGAAGCCACAAACCACAAGATCGTGACCTAAGCCGAGGTCGGACGCTTAACCAACTGAGCCACCCAGGCGCCCCAGCATGCCTCCATTCTTGAGCTGCTTTTGGAAGAGAGGACGGTGAATCTCAGGAAATATACCTCCATTTGACAGATAGAGACTCCTCACGGTAAGCTGACGAGATCATTTCTGCTCGAACCTATAGAGCACCTTCTGAGCAACGATACCTCTGTAATCATGAGACACAAGGTTGATCCTATGGTTCTGGAGCCCCAGATGCCACAAAAATGCCTCTACGATGCTGGCCTGCTCAAATATGGAACAGTGATGTGGTCTTGTTTGTCACTGCAACCAAAGACCAAGAAACCCAGGGCAATCACTCGTTAAAACCTCCCGGTCAGACCTTCCCAAATCTTGTACTAATCACAGCTGGAAGTTGGAAACCTAGGTAAAAGCACAACTATCTCAGGATTTCCAACCACACCCACAGAGTCCTGGTAGAAGATGTGCAGTCTCTCATAGGTGAAAAATCTGCCTGACGACTTCCATGAGTGAAGAGCAGGAGACAGCTGGAGTGCCAGGAAACGCAGATAGGCCACAGACAGGGGCACGGCTAGTCACCCCACCTGAACCCACCACTCCTTCATTGTATGGAGGTGATCTCGGTGCACCATGGCTGCGTCTTATCCCCTGCTGCCCAGCACAGCAGTTTGGAGCACCCGGTGCCACGGCGCCCGCAGCATGGCAGGGCCAGGCGGCAGCCAGGCACAGCACACAGCCCACAAAGGCAGCGCCAGCCAAGACAAGCAGTGAGTAGTGGTAAGTACCCAGATGTGCTGGTTGCCACGGCCCACTCACACAGTTGTATAGACCTATTTCAATAGTGTTGTAATTCATATTTTAAACTACAATTTTACTTTGAAATAATTTTAGACTTACAGACAGCACAGAGAATTCCTGTATACTTCTCACCCAGTTTCCACTCTTGTTAACAACTTACATATCAATGGTGTATTTGTCAAGGGTTTTGTAGATCTTAAGGATGGGTGAAAAATACTTTCTTAACTCCCGCTTGTACAGCAGACTCTCATCAAGGGCAGTTTGTAGCCGATAGCAATTTATTTAATTAATCTGCATTATTGAGTTATGATCTTTGTGTTCCCCACCACCATCAAGACCCTAGATAATAACTAGGGGACAACTGATGAGTTCATGCTTGCACAAAAATGGTGTCAAGAACTTCATGTGGCAACGGTCTATCATGTATAAAGCCCGTGGATCTGACAAAACAAACACTCTTCTAATGGCTTCACTGACAGTTAAATACTGATGTGCCAGCCACCAGTGAGCACTGTGGATGGCAGGAAGTGAATTATTAATGTAAACTCTCTCCATAAACTCATCTGGGAGTGGGTTTCCATTAAAATCAAGAGGCAAATTAATTTAGAGGTCACTCATTCTTAGCACACATAGGGATATATATACTTTCTTCCCGTATTGGCCACACACTAGGGAGAAATCCAACCAAATCCACTTGGAGAAGGAAAAATGTTTAACTTATGTAGCAACTAAAATCTTGTGGATTGAATTCACAGCTAAAAAGGAAACATTTTTAAATGAGATCCTTTAGTAATTTGGTATGAACAGTGAAAGGAGTCAGGGAGACAAGTCACTAAAGATCAGGCTCCAGAGGCAGGCTTAGTGTGTTCCTGTTCGCTCACCTGGAGTCTGCCCCTCTGAGAAGAACACCAGGACTCAGAGTCTCGATCTACAGACTTATGCTCTGGTTCTCCTCCAGCAGTAGGGTGTGGTTTGCCTACTATTTCAGAAGAAATAGGGACTCCTATTAAAGATGCAAGCAATATAACTTTCCTACTACAGAATAAAATCTCTGCTGATTTTATTCTGGGGATAAAGTCTGAGGTCTCCCGTGGTGAGATTGATGAGCAGGAAAAAAACCAAAAAGGTACGGAAACTGCATATGGTGAGAAACTGACTTACCTCAGTGGCTTTCTGGCTGAGGCCCCGAAACAGCAGCACAATCACGTGGATGGCAGCTCTGCGCACTTGAACTTCATGGTCTGTTTTAGCCACAGCAATCAGGCAAGCTGTTACCTAGGAGGGCGAGGGGAAAAGTCAATAAAATTCAGGATTGCACAATTACCTAAAGTTTTTCAACTATGTTCCACTTTCTACACATCCACCACAAACAATCTGGCTTAGAGAGGGGTGGATAGTTACCTCATTCTCCATAAAGAGAGACAGATCTAGTGGTGGAGATCTTGATTTAGTCTGGCTTTTCCGGAAAAGGGCAAAATCCGGTTTGGAATTCAGGAAGAAGATTAGGGAGTCAGCAGGGACATGTGTATAAAACAAAGGTATGGTCAAATTCAAGTATTTCCTCAAAAGTAGGAAGAAATGTTACTTGTCCCCCTTTGGGAATGCTAAATGAAAGGAAGGAAAGATGATCCAAACCATAGTGGCTTTCTAGGGAGTGAGGACCATGGGGATTTAGCTAAGCAGGCTTTGGAGTTCAAGGCCCAGCATGAATATGAATGCGCCGTTGATGAAAGTTACAGCCCAGGGATAGAAAAATACATAAATATTCTAACTGATCTACTTCCACATGTCCAGGTGTCCTGGTCCTGCAATCTAGCATACCCCACCATGTGAGTCACCCGGGGCCAATTTCAGAGTCTCCCCGGGTTTCTTCATGTGTATAATAGGTCTTTCAGTGCTCATTTACTTTAAAAGACAGCTCTACAACAGAAAAGACTAGAAATTACTAGCACAGCATGTGCCAGATATATAGCTAATAATTATATGTCGTAAAATAAGAATGTTTCTAGACCCTGTTACCACCCTGCCCCCATCCCACTCCTGGTTAAGAACAAAAATATTTTAAAACCTCAGTAAAGAGATACTCCTAAAAACAATGGCAAAAAAATCTTCCTGAGGCATTCATGCAAGATTTAAAAATTGAAAACGAAAATTTTGAAAGTGTGACCAACGGAACAATAATCTGATGGTAAGTCTCAATTATTCAATTGGCTTCTCACATATTTTGTTATTTCATTTACTGTGTGAGTGTACTTCTTGGCCAACCATGGAAGGATTTCTAACCATGATAAAAAAATAGCCAGATTGTGTGTTTGGAAACATGTATAAATACATATTATGTTTAAAGAATGGTTTTTAAAAAGGTTTTAAAAAAAAGAATACAGGCACAAACGAGGAAATAGGCTTGTGCAGAAATTTTAACTATGCAGGTTGTATTTTT
Source organism: Panthera uncia (assembly GCF_023721935.1). Classification (NCBI taxonomy): domain Eukaryota; kingdom Metazoa; phylum Chordata; class Mammalia; order Carnivora; family Felidae; genus Panthera; species Panthera uncia. Next base: position 8,779,049 of record NW_026057589.1, on the reverse strand, counting down.
CACAGCTTTCAAACAGTTGGGCATAGTTCAAAGTGTCTAATTAATCAGCGATGGCAGAGAGATTAGAAGAAGTAGCTTGTTCTTAAATATAATTGCATCTGTGATGTACTGGCACTTAATCAAGTTGTACATCTATTAGACAAACTTGCATGTTGCGAGTGAAGGGAAATCCCAGGAAAGCTCAACAATTTGGGGGCTGTTTTTCAGTAAGATCCAGCAAGCTGTTTCTGCTTTTGACCTGGGACACCCTGACCCAAGGCCATCAGTGGCTTCCATGCCTGTGGCATTAACGGTAGAAGCAATTCAGTCTTAGGAGGAATTCCTTGGGTGACCTCCAAACAGGTAACAATATAATAGCTACCTCCACTTGCACCCTTAGTATTTACAAGGTAAGAGCTGAAATCAGAGAGACAAGTTAGAGCTAGGTCTGAGTCCTTCCTGACACAAGGAGGTTTAGCTTATTCAGTCTAGTAACTAAAGGACAAAAACCAGCCTGGGGCCGCATAATGTGCAGATGCTCCCGAGCCTTTTGCCTGCCTCTCTCTGGGTTTAGTTTGGGGCCCAGGTTTCCAGGTTTGGTGGATCAAGGCTTCTTGGCCTAGAGCCCTGCTGGTATCCAGCTTTGCCACCTCTGTCTCCCACACTATGCTGAGCACGCTGTGCCTCAGCTCTCAGTGAGTCCAGCTCTGGCTGTCGGGTGTTAATCCCACAATCAGGAGAGGCAGAAGATTCCTGCCTGGAAAAGGGCTTGCCCCGCAAGGCCAGTGCTGTAATCCTTGTGCCACTTTGAAGGCATGGCTGAGAGAATAGCTGGTTATTACAAGCTTTGGTGAGATCAGTTGGAATGGCCTCCTGCTTGCTACAGACTATTATTATTTTTTTTTTTTAAATTTTTTAACGTTTTATTTATTTTTGATACAGAGAGAGACAGAGCATGAATGCGGGAGGGTCAGAGAGAGAGGGAGACACAGAATCTGAAGCAGGCTCCAGGCTCTGAGCCGTCAGCCCAGAGCCCGACGCGGGGCTCGAACTCATGGACCGTGAGATCGTGACCTGAGCTGAAGTCGGACGCTTAACCGACTGAGCCACCTAGGCGCCCCCAGACTATTATTTATGCACCGAACAGGACCCAGTCCATCTGCAATCAGCCATCCAGGATGATCAGGAAGTGGCCCATGAAAGGAAGGGTGTTCACAAACCTTCCTCAACACCTCTGTCACAAAGACTAAATCCTATGAAACATATGATGGTCAATTACGCAAAATGGTTTTTTTTTTTTTTAAGTTTATTTATTTTTGAATGAGAGAGACAGAGTTTGAGCGGGGGTGGTGCAGAGAGAGAGACAGAGAGGGAGACACAGAATCTGAAGCAGGCTCCAGGATCTGAGCTGTCAGCACAGAGCCTGACGCGAGGCTTGAACCCACAGACTGCAAGGTCATGGCCTGAGCTGAAGTCGGATGCTTAACCAACTGAGCCACCCAGGTGCCCAATGCAAAATGTTTTTAAAGCATCAGAATTTTAATATGGTCTTGCAGATATCATCTGGAGACAAGAACAGCCTTCTGTTCAGGTCACGCTCCCATAACCAACTTGTAATGTTGCTCTCCTACAGGCCACTGAGGCAGACCCCTAGTCAAACCCTAGAAGCAGGGAAGATGCATAGCCACTCTCTTCCATTGACCCATTCGGAACAAGTCACTCTCATACCTAGTCTCTCTCACCTTCAACCCCAAGGACACACTTACCATTGACTTTCACCTCTAAAAGGCTTGGCAAATAGATAGATGATGTAAGGTCTTTACTAATTTATGAATTGGTGTCATATTTCTATTCTGTTCTGTTCCTAAGTCCTCCCAGAGGATAAAATCCATCCTATGTGATCTTCATGTTGCCTGCCTTCAGGGTCGGCATACCTAGTCTAGTAAACCACACTGTGGAAGGCTTTCTTGTCATCACTGCCTAAAATACGTACATCATTCTGCCATTCTGAGAACCACGCAAAGAGGAAGATGATGATTCCTCTGCATACACTATAAGTCAGTGTAAGCAATTTAACACTTGATGGGAACTAACAGGAATAAGGAAAAACATCACTTCCCAAATAGCTGGCACACACCAAGCATACTCAGAACTACATAAATAAAGATAATACAAATGGCAAGATTACCAAAAACCAACTTTGGAAAATTCCAGGAGAGAAGGTACCAGAGTTGAGGTATATGTCAAGAAAGCAGGACTTCAATTTTCCAACTGCATTTTCATCCCTTTTCTTAACCATTTCTTTGTTAAAATTTCGGTTGGTCTGCTTACTTATGTGAAACTAGACCATCTGCCCTTCTATTTCATCAACTAAGAAACCTTAAGAACAAAGGCAGTACAGTCTCCAATTCATACGTGCTCAGCTTGCTCACATAACCTGCTCACGGAACCATGCTGGGTCTGTTAGCTTCTGGAGGGTCTCCCAGAACGTGCACTCCAGTCCTCATCTCAGGGGCCTATGCAGCTTCAACACGAACTTAGGGAACTGCGTCAGTCATGGTGAAACTGGTAATCAACCCGGATCATCCAGTGGGATCAGAGGTGATAGCTTTGCATCAGACCTCAAAGCTCAGGTTTACGGAATTCTGGGCACCACATTAAAAGTGGATTTCCCTATGGACTTCTCACCTAGGGCACATCTTACTTACTGTACTGAGGATAGGCCTCTCACTGTGGTTCCCTTCCATCATGTTTACTTTCCAGAGAGAGCGATGAAGATGAAAATGCCTATCAAGATTTGGTTTCAAGCACCACAGCTCTTGATAAGAACAAGGAGAATTAGGGAAAAATAACAATGCTTTCCAAACAAGTTAAATCTTGACATCAACAGAGAGGAAAAACCTGAATTTCCAGCACAGGAACTGAAGGCATTGATCCTATCCTTTATATTCCTTCCCTACCAGCAAATGCCATCAAGAATAGACAGTGCCCAAATCTGGACCACCCAACAGGTAGGACAGCTTTCTGCAGATGCCCAACAGCTACAGCTACGACCCCCCAGGTCAGGTCATGTTAGAAGAGACCATGGTGGTTAGTTTGTTCAATTTCGTACCCAAACAGATTACACATATCCTCTTTCTCTGCCTGCCTGACACTTGATCAATGCAATCTTCTTGCTGCCCTGATAAGTCTAACTGAGGGTCCCAGCTGTGGTTCCCTCAGCACCTTGTGCTTATTCTATCATATCACTCTAGTCCAGTGTCTATTTATTCTTCTGTGTTTCACATTCTACAGAGATTTCCTTGGGGGAAAAGACTGTGTGCTTCATCTGTGTGCTCCAGTATACCTGGAACATGGCAAATGCTCACAGAGGAGAATTCCTTCAGTTTGCAGCCAAAGGTCAGTTTCCCCAAAGTTCCTTCTCCACCAGAACATACTACAAAAGACTTAAGAGCTTTCATGGGACACTTAACAAACTGTCACAGAGAATGACACGGTAACTAAATAAATAATATCATTTCATTCTTGGGGCGCCTGGGTGGCTCAGTCGGTTAAGAGTCCGACTTCAGCTCAGGTCATGATCTCGCAGTCCGTGAGTTCAAGCCCTGCGTCAGGCTCTGTGCTGACCGCTCAGAGCCTGGAGCCTGTTTCGGATTCTGTGTCTCCCTCTCTCTCTGACCCTCCCCCATTCATGCTCTGTCTCTCTCTGTCTCAAAAATAAATAAACATTAAAAAAAATTAAAAAAAAAAAAAGATCATTTTATTCTTCTGCTTTGGTTTCCCAACTCACTCAAAGTAAAAGCCAAACTCCTTATGAGGCCCCATCAAGACTGCCATCACCTCTCTGACGCACTGGCCTTGCTGTTCAGTAGCATGTCAAGCATGCACCTGCCTCAGGGCCTTTGTACTTGCTGCTCCCTGCACCTAGAATGCTTTCTCCCCAGGTATCTGTCTGGATCAGCCCCTTGCTTCCTTCAGGTCTTATCTCAAATGTTACTCATCAGTGAATCTTTTCCTGTTCATCCAAGTTCACATACAACAACAAGTTCCCTTTGTGCCCCTTCCCTTACTAGATTCATTTCCTTAGCACTTACTCCATCGGACACAGTATATATTTGTTTACTTCCTTACTTATTCATTACCCACCCCTCCTTTCTAGAACATCAGCCACATGAGGAAAGGAACTTTGTTGTGTTCACAGCTGAATCCCCACCATCTAGCACACAGCTTGGTTGCAATTCCTATAAATGGCACAGAGTAAGTGCTCAATGAACATCTGTGGAAGGTATCAACAAATAAATGAAGAACTACTTCAGACCCATGTCCACTATCCCACTTTTTCCATGAGAATGGACAAGAGCGGTCTAACTATAGGAGGGCTCAATGGCCAAAACACTAGGGCTGTCAGGTGTCCAATCATGTTCAAACTTGTAGTCCACCCAAGGCAGCTGGTTTGGCACTGATGACATGGCAAGCGTGGGATGCTACATGAGAAGGATCATCTAAAAAGAAGAGACAAATTATGTGGGATGGAAACACCTGGTTTTTCAAATCAGAGGGAATATATTGCCTTCTGAAGTTTCATTGCCAAAAGCAAGGGCTATTAAGATGGAGCTACATGACCCTTCCTGTCAGTAGCTCTACTTGTATGGCAATTCTCTTCCTTTTTAAGCACAAATGCAATCTTTTTTTTTTTTTTTGGCAGAAAAGAAATCTTATAAGTGAACTGAAAACATTTATTGGGAGACAACATACAGTTTGGTTAAGAGCATGGATTCTGGAATTGCCCGCCTACATTCAATTCCCAGCCCTGCGCTTCCTATCTGCATGGCCTTGGCAACTTATTTCTCTGTGCCTCAGTTTCCTTTGTAAATACTGGATCAGTTGGTACATGTAAGGTACTCAGAAAAGTATTAAGTGCTTGCTATTATTACTATTTTTAAGATTTAAAAAAAATTATTTATTTTGGGGTACCTGGGTGGCTCAGTCAGTTGAGTGTCCAACTCTTGATTTTGGCTCAGATCATGATACTCTCACGGTTTGTGGGATCGGGCCCTGCATCAGGCTTTGTGCTGACAGCGCAGAGCCTGCTTGGGATTCTCCCTCTCAGTTTCTCTCTGTCCCTCCCCCACTCTCATGCTCTTTCTCCCTCTCTCAAAATAAATAAATAAACATTAAAAAATTTTATTTACTTTGAGAGAGAAGGAGAGAGAAGGGGAGAGAGAGAGTCCCAAGTAGGCTCCAAGCCATCAGTGCAGAGCCCAATGCGGTTCAGATCCCATGAGCCATGAGATCATGACCTGAGCCGAAACCAAGTCGGATGCTTAACTGACTGAGCCACCTAGGCAACCTCTTTTTTTTTTTTTAAGATTAAAAAACAAACAAAAACAATTCTTTATTTCAAGAGAAAGAAAGAGAGAGAAAATTATTACTATTCTTAAAGCATGTAGGAACCAGTCTTCCCAAATAAGCCTTACCTTCTTCTTCATTCAATATTTATCAAGAAACACTGCATGTCAAGCATTGTGATGGGTGCTAGGGGGTATGCAAAGGTAAATAAAGATGGGCTCTGCCCTTGGCACGCTCACAATTTGTTAGTGATCATAAACACACCTGGGATTGATGTTTCAGGAAGTCCAGATCTCAAGAAGTAGGGCAGGGTGTCACTGGACAAGGGGCTGGCCAGGCAGGTACCCCCACAGCAGCAGCTCCTCACATGGAATTTAAAAGCTGTCTTTTGTGTTAGCACTCACGGTAAGTGAACAGCCTGCTACCTATTTACACTTCATTTCTGAAGGTTTAATAAGCAATCCGAGATTCTTGCTGTGAGCCAGGAAATTGTAAAGCTAAAAGACCCCTTATGATGTAGACCCTGCCTGCCTCTCTTGCCTCGGTTCTGCCACCAACTAACCTCCCACCCCCACTCCTTCACTCTAGCCTTTAGGATCTTCCTACAGTTTTCCAAATATTGCCAGGCTGTCCCACACAACACTGTCTTTGCACAGCTATTCTTTCTGCCGAAGTGCCTTCTTGGGCTACCCAATTTCTACTTGTTCTAAAGATTCAGGTCCAAACATCTCTTCCTCTAGCACCTCTTTGTCAACACTCAAACCTGACTGAGGGGCTCCTAAAATATGCTCCTCCAGCACTTATCACGAAGGACTACAACTGTGGCCATTGATGTTTGTGTCTTCTACTAGGTTACCCATGCCCAGAAGGCAAGGTTGGTATCTTGTAGGGTTTTGTAACCTTGGCCCCTGACAAAGGGCCTGGCACACTGCAGGTGTTTGGTAAATGTACGAGTGGTAACATCTGAAGGAGGCTAGTTACCCCTGTTCTTCTCATTTCCTTGCTGCCATGATGATCACTGTCATCATCGGCCTCCTTCAAATCACCAAAATCCTCCTTAAAGAAAAATCTCAGCACAAAAACAAAACAAAACAAAAAACCAAATCGTTACTCAAATGTCACCTTCTCAATGAGCTTCACCTCAAATACCCTATTTAACATTGCAACCTCCCCTCCACCCAACACTCTGGCCACCCAGATCCTCTGCTTTTTCTTATTTTCCAGATATACATTATCTCTAGATCCTTGTAACAATCCTTCACTGCAGGCATTTTAATCCCGCCCCCTTTTTTTAGTAATCTCCATCCCCATCGTAGGGCTTGAACTCACGACCCCGAGATCAAGAGTTGCATGCTCGACTGACTGAGCCAGCCAGACACCCCTTTGATCCCATTTTCTAAGTCAGACACTGAGTTCAGAGTCTAAGTCATGTGTGCTCGAATGAACGCAGGTAAGTAGGTGGAGGAGGTAGGCCCTCACTGATTCCCATCCCCAAGTGCACTTGGAAATTTCATTCTCTATCAACAGGTCAGGTGGGTCTCCAGAGAGATGATACTTCTTGAATGTTATAAAAACCTGCTTGAGCTCAATTTTTCTAATCAACCAAACCAAGAAATTTCTCTAACACTCTGATGGGAAATCATATGCCGCCAGCATGCTACAGTTTCCTTAAGAGAGAAAACGGGAAGAAGAGTCTAGGGACTCAAGAAGAAACATGGTCTCAGTTTTTTGGTTCAGAGAAGACCATGATGTTCAGGTATTGTTTGGGGTCAATGGTTTCAGAAAGTATATGGGATCCTGTCAAATCTAAGCTGATCCACTTGGAGATCCAGGGTAAGTTTTCATTCCATTCACAGCTATGTTTTAAAAAATTTTGTGATGCTTACACAATTCTGCAAATATATTAGAAGCAGTTGAATTGTACCCTTTAAATGGGTGATTTATATGGTATGTGACTTCCATCTCAATAAAGCTGTTATTAAAAATAATAATGTTTGGGTTTGGTTCATATCACAGCTTATGGCTTGGTTTGGGTTGAGTCATATGAAGGTACCAAATAAACAGGAAAAAAATGTGGGAACTGCTTCCATATTTGACCCAGAGAAGTTATAAAAGGCTGAAATCTTTAGACAATATAATTAAATAGACCCGCAAATGTCTTCTATTGTGTTACAAGTTCATATACTAAAGGACAAGAGATTCACTCCTTGGATGAGTGACATCCAAAACAACCAAAGATCAGATATCTAACGGTTCACATATGGTAGAGCACTCTAAGGTGTTAAGTTGGTAAGAAGCATTATTTCTAAGTTTTTAAAAAAAGACACATAAATGGGTAGTGGGGACTATTAAGGAGGGCACTTGTGATGAGCATCGGGTGTTGTACGTAAGTGTTGAATTGCTAAATTCTACACCTGAAACAAATATTACACTATACATTAACTAACTGGAATTTAAATAAAAACTTTTTAAAAAAAGAAAAAAAAATATAAAAAGATGGGCAGAGAGGTGTGTCCCTCATGGAAGAGTTAAAGGAGAGGAAGTGACTGACACATAACTTTCTTAAAAATCCTAAGTTGGAAAAAAAATCCTAAATTGGAATTTAAGGGCATGAGTAGCCTTTACTATCAATAAAACAAAGCCTATAAAGCTCAGGAATCAGGAAATGCCATAAATTCAAGGGTATGCATACATCCATGAGTGTATTTTTCTGCTTAGCGATAAGACACAATCACGACATCAAAGAAAATTCCTTCTCCCTAGGAACTTCTTAAGATTTGTTGTTCAGCATGGTCTGAATAAAGAAGCCAGTATTACAGTTTTGTAAGTTTTTGGTCTAGTGAAGTTATATGCTCTATGTGAGAGATATGGTCTCTCATAAATAAAAAGGTAATATAAACTTTTAAAAATTTATATATTTATAATTTACATGTCATTTTCTTCCAAATAAAGATTTAAGATAGTCAAGCGCATTGGTAATAAAACGACTCCTGGCTACTTATTAACTAATCTTTTTCCATCCAGCATCATCTTTAATAGCAGAGTGCCTAGCACACAGCAGGAAGTCAAGATATATATTAATATACCGATGACTAAATAAACGTGAGGGCAAAGATAAAACGTAAGGGGCTAGAGGAAGATGTTCGTAGAGGACAACAACAGGACGCACATTTCATTAACTCAGCAACTCTGAAACCAGGAAGAGCGTGCAGTGCCAACATCCTATATGGCTGCCCAGTCATCCTCGACCTACTATGTACCAGGTACTAGGTGTAACATGGTAAACAAAACATGGAACTTAATTAGTCTTTCTGGTAAATAACCTCGTCCCCCTGAATACAGGGCACCTCTGACCAAAGAGGACCAATTAGAATCTATGCCTGGGAATTTTCTGTGAACAGAGATGAGCTCACAGATGGCCCAGAGACCTAGGGTAGAGATGTTTATTTTTGAGAGAGACAGAGAGTTAGTGGGGGAGGGGCAGAGAGAGAAGAAGACACAGAATCCGAAGCAGGCTCCATCCAGGCTCTGAGCTGACAGCACAGAACCTGTGCCGGATTGAACCCACAAGCCATGAGACCATGACCTGAACTGAAGTTGGACACTTAACCAACTGAGCCACCCAGACGCCTTTTTTCTTTTTTTAAATAACATTTACTTCTTTTATTTTTAAGTTTATTTATTTTAAGAGAGAGAGAGAAAGCGTGCATGTGGGAGGGGCAGAGAGAGAGGAAAAGAGAGAGAGAGAGAGAGAGAGAGAGAGAGAGAGAGAGAATCCCAAGCAGTTAGTGAGGAGCCCGATGTGGGGTCTGAATCCACAAACCATGAGATCATGACCTGAGCAGAGACCAAGAGTCGGATGCTTAACTGACTGACCCACCCAGGCGCCCCTCAATCCTCTTTTAATACATAAGGTAAGTTAAGGTGACTTGTTGTCACTTGCCATAAAAAATTCTTATGAATCTAACTTCCAATATACATATAAGACCAGTGAGGCTGAGGTAGGTTCAATGATTTACCTGATCTGGAAAAAAAACCAGAGATCTGACTCTCAACCCCAAGCTATATCACAGGCCCAAGTAAAAACAAGCATTAGAAAAACAATCAACATGCAGTACCTCATGAACCACAGAGCCCAGCAGAAAGTCCATCCTCTGGCACAGTTCTCCAAGGTTAGATAAGCTGCTGGCCCTGTGAGCACTATCTGGATCTCTTGCTCCCCTCAGGAATGTGTGGATCAAAGGTTCTCTGTACTTTGAGAGCATGTCCCCTATAGGAAAAAAGAAAAAAAAAAAAAAAAAAAAAAATCAAAATCTTTAAAAACAAATTTTCAGGTTCTTAAAGAAGGAATAATGATACTATCATAGTATATTGTATGGTGTTTTATACTTTTCAAAGTACTTGCATAACCAACCATTAGAAATTATGCACTGGGAGCATATTTAATGTCACGTTGGAAGAAAACTAATAACTGACCATTAGATTGAGTAATAATGAGGACACTGTTGACTCTGACGAGAACAGTTTTGATGGACTGGTAGGGGTAAGAGCATGACAGAAGTGTTGTTGTTGTTTTTTCAGTTAATTTATTTAAATTCAAAGTCAGTTAACATACAGTGTAGTATTGGTTTCAGGAGAAGAAGCCAGCAATTCATCACTTACATACAACACCCAGTGCTCATCCCACAAAATGCTTTCCTTAACGCCCATCACCCATTTAGCCCATCCCCCCACCCATATTCCCTCCAGCAACCCATATTTTGTTCTCTTTATTTAAGAGTCTCTTATGATTTGTCTCCTTCTCTGTTTTTATCTTATTTTTCCTTCCCTTCCCTTATGTTCAACTGTTGTTTGTTAAATTCCACATATGAGTGAAATCATGTATTTGTCTTTCTCGGATTCACATCACTTAGCATACTCTACTTCTATCCACGTTATTGCAAATGGCAAGATTTCATTCTTTTTAAAAACCATTTATTCACTTTTGAGAGAGATACTATGAGCAGAGGAGGGGCAGAGAAAGATGCTCAACCAAACAAGCCACCCAGGAGCCCCAAGATTTCATTCTTTTGACTGCCAAGTAATATTCCATTGTACCACTTCTTTACCCATTCATCAGTCGATGGACATATGGCCATAATGTGGCTATTATTTATAGCACTGTTGTAAACACTGGGGAGCATGTGCCCCTTCAAATCAGCATTTTTGTATCCTTTGAATAAATACTTATAGGACAATTGCTGGCTCATAGGGTAATTCTATTTTTAATTTTTTGAGGAACCTCCTACTGTTTTCCAGAGTGGCTACACCAGTTTGCATTCCCACCAACAGGGCAAACAGCATTCCCCTTTCTCTGCATCCTCGCCAACATCTGTTGTTTCCTGAGTTGTTAATGTTAGCCATTCTGACAGGTGTGAGGTGGTACCTCATCATGGTTTTGATTTGTATTTCTCTGATGATGATTGATGTTGAACATATTTTCATGTGTCTGTTAGCCATCTGGATGCCTTCTTTGGAAAAGTGTCTATTCATGTCTTCTGCCCATTTCTACACCGGATTATTTGTTTTTTGGGTGTTGAGTCTGAGAAGTTCTTTATCTGATATGTCATTTGCAAATATCTTCTCCCATTCTGTCAGTTGCCTTTTAGTTTTGTTGATTATTTCCTTTGCTGTACAGAAGTTTTTTTTGTTTTTAAGTTTATTTATCTATTTTGAGAGAGACAGAGAGAGAGAGAGAGAGAGAGAGATGGGCAGAGAGATTGGGAGAGAGAGAATCCAAGCAGGCTTCACACTGTCAACGCAAGCCTGATGGGGGCTCAAATTCACAAACCATGAGATCATGACCTGAGCCAAAACCAAGAGCCAGATACTTAATCAACTGGGCTACCCAGGCACCCCTGTGCAGAAGCTTTTTATCTTCATGAGGTCCCAATAGTTCATTTTTGCTTTTATTTCCCTTGCCTCTGGAGACATATCTAGCAAGAAGTTGCTATGGCTGGGGTCAAAGAGGTTGCTGCCTGTTTTCTTCTGTAGGATTTTGATGGTTTCCTGTCTCATATTTTAGGTCTTTCATCCATTTTGAATTTATTTTTGTGTATGGTGTAAGAAAGTGGCCCAATTTCATTCTTCTGCAAGTTGCTATCCAGTTCTCCCAGGACCATTTACTGAAGAGACTTTTTTTCCATCAGATATTCTTGCCTGCTTTGTTGAAGATATATATTGGCCAAATATTTGTGGGTCCATTTCTGAGTTCTGTATGCTGTTCCTAGAAGTGGGTTTAAGACAGTATGGGAGAAGTGGAGACAGAAAGATCACTTAAGAAGTTTTTCAGCAAAGCAGATCAAGGAAATGGGGTGGCTGCTGGTCAAGGTAGGGAAGTATGTCAAGAGAAGTTGTTTTATTTGAAAAGAAGAGAAATAGCATGCTAAGACATCAGAATTGACATTTTATATATGGAAACAACTTCTTCCTCCACAGGCATACCAAGAGCTAAAGCTTTTTTGGCTTGATCTAGGTTCTGAGGCTCTAGTTCTAGAACCCAAGTATAACACTCTACCTTTAGCCTTTTTGAGTACTAAGGCTACATGACATCTATCTATGAGGTGACAAAATGGTTTCCAAAGCATTGCTTAAAGCCACCCATTCTTAATCACATAAATGATAAATCATAAAAAAAATCACCAACTTGTCCTATCAGGCTCACCTCAAATGCTATTTCCTTTGTGAAAACTTCTTCAGTCAGCCTTAATTAGTCCTCCAGGGAAGTTCCACAGTTCTTTGAACTTAAATCACCTGTGTCACTAATGCCTTGATTCCTAGAGGTTTTCAGCATCTATCTCTCCCATGAGTCTAAATTCCTTGAAGGTAGAACTTCGTTTCCATCAGTTCTCAGTAATCTTTGTATGTATGAAGTACTCAACAAATGCTAATGTTGAACTGAGTTCATTAATTTGTTCAACAAAACAAAATTATGTGCTAGGTATCATGATAATGTTCTAGGGATAAAAAAACATAAACATAATCTTTACCCTTTAGAAAGCCCAAAGTTTAGGAGGTGGGTACAAACAGATAAGTACCAACAATTACTGTACTGTGGTAACTGCCATCATAGAGCCAAGCAGAGGTTGCTTGGAGACCCTAATCTCACTAATTTCAACCACTTGGAAGGGGGAGGAGGAGACTGTTTTGATTTCGTTTTCCCTCAAAACACAATGTATTTTCCACACAGTATGGGATAAAGATGAGGGAGAAATTTCTCTAAAAGGCTCCCAGTTCCTAATATACTACAGACAGTCAAAAGTCTCATCCCCTGCCCAGTTAACATGACTATGAATTGCAGAAATTGAGTTAGCAGTAATTCAGCCATAGCTTGTTTTCAGAATAGAGGGGACTTTGTACCTACTCTGAGACCCAGTATTTGCATTTCTGAATATCAATCCTGAAGAGAGAGTCACATATATGCACAAGGATATCTGCATAAAGACTTAACTACAGAATTGTAACAGTGAAAAATGAGAATTAAATATTAATTAATATGGAAGTGGTTAAATAAACATATATATTATGGAGTACAATGCAGTCGTTAAAAAGAAAATGACAGAATTATATGCACTAATATAGAAAGGTCCCTGAAGACACTGTTAAAGCAAAAGGAAGTAATAGAACCAGTATCATTCCATTTGTGTATGTAAAAATGCACAGATGCAACTTCTCTCACTATTAACAAACCAAACTTACAGATTTAAATATGTATATGAAATATACAAATGTATAGAAAAATGATAGAAAGGATATACTAAAAGAGAAGATTTAAATAACTTGTCCGTAAAGCAAATACGCCCAAGATCAAAGTTATGTAGTTTGATACTTAACTCCTATAACATACTGATTGTATTTAAAATTTCCAACTAAGAGGAAAACATATATTTCTACTTTTACTGTAGTACTTTTCCTTTCTGGTCTTAGGAAGGAACTTGCTCATTCTGTAGTGTGAGATATAGATCCAGAGTTAAGAGATGTGTGTTCTAGTTTTGGCCCTGTTACCAACTAGCATTTTGACTTTGGGCAATTTGCTTCACCTCTCTGTACCAACTAGAGACAAGTCAATTAGACAAGACGTCTCTCAGGTCCTTTCCAGTTGTACGAATCTATGAGTTGATGAGTCACCTCTGGTTTAGTCATCAGGGGAATGAGGTTCAGGAGACTGGAAAAGGAAGAAGCATACATTCACCATCCCTAGAGGGAGGCTGTTGCTGTTAAAGGAATGAAGTTTCTTTGTTGGGAAGGAAGGCACAGGAAAATGAGAGAAGGAGGGGAAATTACAGGCTGAAAAGGTAAGAGCAGATGACAAACAAGTGAATGGTTACTAATGTAGAGATTTAAAGTGAAAAATGCATGGTAAAGAAAAGGTAATATGTGCTAGGCACTGTGCTAGGCACTATACTAGGCCTGGGGATCCAATCATAAACAAGAAAGACACAGTCCTTTCCCTCATGGCATTCAAAGCCTAAATGGGGAAGAGGGAAAAAAACGACCAAGCAACAATGGAGTGAGATGTGCCCAACATGGTGACAGAAAAGATACTTTTATGAGTAATGTTTTGATCAGGTTCCTATTTCTATTAATAACAGCTCCAGTATTCTTATTCATCCAGACTCAAAATCCTGATGTTCTTTTTGACTTCTCTCTTTTACCTTCCTTCAGTCTGTGCATTTATTATTATCCAACCTTTGTTTATTTCCATATAGAATTTGAAGAAACTTATAATAAATAACATTGAAATTATGTATCACTGAAATAAGTACTTTTAAAAGCTCTACAGTAAGTGAGGGAGTGCAGATATCCCAAGCTAAGGATCCCAGAACTTAGCTTATCAATTCCTGGTGGCTAAGACATAAAAGGAAACAGAAAAAACATAGTTCTTATTATCCAATAAAAAAAGGAACATCAATTTGGTAACAGAGAAAAATTTTAGGAAGAACATCAAGAGGTACCTTATTCATTCATCCAGCCAATCTTTTAGTTTTAAAAAAAATTTTAGTAATGCTATCCCCGGCGTGGGGCTTAAACTCACAGCCCCAACATCAAGAGTCACATGTTCTACCAACTGAGGCAGCCAGGCGCCCCTCATCCAACAAATCTTAAATGAGTACCTACAATACTCCAAGAACATTCTCAGTCTGGAGGTGACAAAACATGAAAAAAAAAAAGTAAAGGTCCCATCTTCATGAATCCTACTTCTAGTGAGGGAGCAAGACAATAAACAGTAAACACATCTTCCTGCAGCAGTAACGGCTGTGAGGACAAACTAAGGAAGGTGTATATGTGTGTGGAGGACGCTGAGAGCCAGGGGTGAGGGCTCAGAGGAGAAGCTCTCAGAGGAGAAGGTCTGAAGGAAAAAGTTGTGAAGACTCTGGGGGGAAAGTGAAGAGCAAATGGGCAACAGAAGTTTGATACTCAATGTAGATACCATACAGCTGTTTCTTATCCTGACCCACCATAAAAGTCGCGGCCATACCACTACATTAACAAAACCACAATTTAACGTTGCATTTACGTAAATTCTGGCCCTGCTTGAGTTTCATTACTACTTTCAGAATGAGCATCCATTTAACTGCATGCTCTACCAGTTCCATCCCCAAGCGCACCTAAGAACCAAGAGGAGCCAGTAGGAAGGTTAGCATCTCAAGAGCCCTGCGTTGTACCAGTCAGCAGGCCCTGGGCCCACATGCTACTTTCTTTTTCCACAGTTGAGGCTAGAAGAGCTGGAACACTGTATTCACCCTGCAGTTCTCAAAGTGCCCTGCCGTCATGTTCTCTGCAACCTGAACTCACACACACAGCCTAGATTTGTCACATCCTTCATCAATCCTGGTGTTCTTTGTGGATTTACATCTCTGCTCCCATTTCCTGGGAAGCTACTGCTTGCCTCTGACTAATCTTCCCTTCTCTTAGTGCCTACCATGCCATGTGGCTAGTTTCTCAAGACTGTACCGGATCCTAGTACCTAGGCTGGGGGTCAGTCCTGACCAGGTTTCTGTGCAGAACAAAAAATGAATGCATGTAGTCAGAGAATATAGCTCCCAAGGCTACATTTTGACATGGGCAGACAGTTTCAAGATCCTACATAAAAGGTACTTAATTTGAGCTTTAGGGATCCCAAAAGCCACATTTGTTATGCACATCGCATTGGCATTCTCCCATTCTTCCTTGCAAATAGCATTCTAATTTTGTTCAAGTACCCACCTTCCCCCGCCCTGTCCCAACCATCACCCATTTGATTCAGACTAAGGTCTTCATTGGTCTAAATGAATCATGGTGGACACATCCCTGTGCATTAATTGGTTTACATATGGGCATGTGACCTAGTCTGGACAATGAGGTGTAAAGGAAAATCTGCTGGAAGACATTTTGCCTCTGGCTATGATAACGATATGACACCTTAGAGTTACTGTAGCCAACTTGAAACCATGAGGGACTAGAGGACGAAGCCAAAAGCTGAAGTTGGCAGAGCAGAAAGATGAAAAGAATCTGGGTCTTGAAGGATATCACGAAGCCAAAAAATCAACCACTCCTGGACTTTTTGTTATGTGCAAGCGATTCATTCCTTACTGTTTAAGCCAGTTGAGTTGGGAATGTCTGTCACCTGCAGCCAAAAGCATTCTAACATATAATATGAAAAATGGAATGTTCTTTAAAACTATAGAGCACTTTGGGGTGCCTGGCTTGCTCAGTTGGAAGAGCATGCAACTTGTGATATTGGGGTCGTGAGTTCAAGCCCCGTGTTGCATGCAGAGACTACTTATTTTTTTTTTTCAACGTTTTTTATTTATTTTTGGGACAGAGAGAGACAGAGCATGAACGGGGGAGGGGCAGAGAGAGAGGGAGACACAGAATCGGAAACAGGCTCCAGGCTCCGAGCCATCAGCCCAGAGCCTGACGCGGGGCTCGAACTCACAGACCGTGAGATCGTGACCTGGCTGAAGTCGGACGCTTAACCGACTGCGCCACCCAGGCGCCCCATGCAGAGACTACTTAAAAACAAACAAACAAACAAACAAAAAACCTTTAAAAACAAAACATAAAAAATAAATAAAATTGTAGAGCAATTCTATGTCAGTTTGATGTCTATCAATATAAAGTCAGGAAAGTTAGATTTGCCAAAACAAAGGAACTTAACACAGTATATGTTTTTTAAAGAGTTCAAAATCATTTTATAACAAAAGAAAAAAATCAAACCCAATAATTTTCTTTCTTCTAACTGCAATTTTAATTGGGACAAAAGCCTAGTACACAGCATGACTCTTACGATATTAGCATATATATATGACTTTCCCAAAGAGCTAAGTCATCTTTATACATAAGCCAACCTATTAAAAAAAAAACAAAACAGGTGAGTAACTATTTAAAGTAGTAGTTCATGTGAAAGGCTTAAATACTGAGTATATTTCCCAACCGCTGACTAACTCATTCCATTATAAACTAAAACCCTAGGCTCTGGGATACCTGCTACTATTCCTTGGTTTCTGATTAAGCAACAAAACCTGAATTATCCCATACGGGAGGGGTTAAATTTAGGGTGAGTTTTTTTGCTTTTGTTTTTGTTTTTTTGTATTTTTCTTTACTCAGATGAGATGTGCTTATTACTTCAGTTGAAATTTATTTGAACCACAAAATTCCAAAATCCTAATGCACCTTTTGTCTTTAAGATAGTACATACTCGACCCCTGACAAGACCAAACATTCATTACCATCCTGTTGTTTCCTTAAAAACCGATGTATTATATGGCTTTTATAAAAAAAAAAAAAAAAAAAAAGGTACTGATTTCTGAATTTCCCACCTCCCCACCCATATTCAGAAAATACTTACCACGGACTACAATATTTAGACTAAGAGATACCCACGAGAACTGAAGTTAGAGAGACCATAATCTTTTCCTTGGGCATTTCTGAACAGCCTCAGGCAAATGAACACGGTAAATCCAAGCTCACTTTTACAAACTTACTCAAGTAGATGCTAGTCAGAGAGGTATATCTTAGTTCAGCTCTGATGACTTCTACTTTGTGCAATGATGATGACAACACCTGGCTATTGCATCTCCATGTTCTTTTCAGGAAGTCAGCAATAATCAATCTTACTGAGATGCACACAGCTGTGTGTTCAAGGAAACCAGAGAAGGATCTAGATTTGTTTGAACAAACTTAATGAAAGTGAGTTGCTTTGGAAGGTGAAAAATCAAATGCATAGTGAAAAGAGCTGAAAACCTTTTTTTTTTTTTTTTTTAATTTTTTTTTTCAACGTTTTTTATTTATTTTTGGGACAGAGAGAGACAGAGCATGAATGGGGGAGGGGCAGAGAGAGAGGGAGACACAGAATCGGAAACAGGCTCCAGGCTCCGAGCCATCAGCCCAGAGCCTGACGCGGGGCTCGAACTCACGGACCGCGAGATCGTGACCTGGCTGAAGTCGGACGCTTAACCGACTGCGCCACCCAGGCGCCCCTGAAAACCTTTTTAAACTGCCTATGACTTACTCGTACCAATTATCATCTATGTGAAAAGACTCTTAATAAATTAGGATTTGGAAGATTTTTTTTCAAAAATTTTAAGTTTATTTATTTTGAGAGATGGGGGAGGGGCAGAGAGAGAGAGAGAGAGAGAGAGAGAGAGAGAGAGAATCCCAAGCAGGCTCCTCTTGTCAGTGCAGGGCCTGACCTGGGGCTTGAACCCATGAACTGTGAGATCATGAGCTGAGCCGAAGTCAAGAGCCAGACACTTAACCAACTGAGCCACCCAGGATTTGCTAGATTTTTATCAAGTTTTTCTTTCTTTTCTTTTTTTGAATATAATTTACTGTCAAATTGGCTTACATACAACACCCAGTGCTCATCCCAACAAGTGCCCTCCTCCATGCCCATCACCCATTTTCCCCTCTCCCCCACCCCCCCATCCACCCTCAGTTTGTTCTCTGTATTTAAGAGTCTCTTATGGTTTGCCTCCCCTCCTCTCTGTTTTTAACTATTTTTTTCCCTTCCCTTCCCCCATGATCTTCTGTTAAGTTTCTCAAGATCCACATATGAGTGAAAACATGATATCTGTCCTTCTCTGACTGACTTATCTCACTCAGCATAATACCTTCCAATTCCATCCATGTTGCTGCAAATGGCATGATTTCATTCCTTCTCATTGCCAAGTAGTATTCCAGTGTATATATAAACCACATCTTCTTTATCCAGTCATCAGTTGATGGACCTTTAAGCTCTTCCCATAATTTGGCTATTGTTTTATCAGGCTTTTCAATGGTACTTTAAGTCTAGACTGATAGATTCATTGATCAGATCCCATCTCCTTTCATGCAGAAGCCGAGATGACTGCAGCAAGAGACTCTTATATGGTGGAAAGGTGCTATCACATCCGAATTCACACAATCACTTTTGGAGCCAGGGGACCTGCTGATTTCAAGGGCTCAACCATTCCCCTAGTTAACTGAAACAGGTCCTAAAAGTGAGAGTGAGAAAAGGAAATGCCACCCTTGGCCAAATCCTTATGCCATCCTATCAAAACTCCATTTTTTATGTCTGGTGACTCCTTTATTCTTTTTCTTCTCTCCCTTCCCTCCTTTTCTTTTAATTAAAAAAAATTTTTTTTGAAGACATAGAAATGAAGACAGATAAAACCACTCCTAAGTACTCTATTCAATTTACCAACAAGAAGTAAGTAAGAAATATCCTAGCCTGCTGGCTAAGGTACTGCTGAGTAAAACCAGTTATATTTTTCAAAGATTGAATGAACACTTACAGCCAGCACTCCTCTGTCATCAGAAGTTTATATACATTCTGACGAATGCTTCAGTCCAATGTTTCCCAAACACAAACATGGGCACTGAAATTGTGCAGTGCGACTTGATTATAATGCAGATCCAGGTGATTCAGAATTATCATTAAAATGAAAATGCAACAGTAAAAAACATCTTTTAGATGGGGTACCTGTGTGGCTCAGTCGGTTAAGTGTCGGACTTCGGCTCAGGTCATGATCTTGCAGTCCATGAGTTCGAGCCCCGTGTAGGGCTCTGTGCTGGCAGCTCAGAGCCTGGAGCCTGCCTCAGATTCTGTGTCTGCCTCTCTCTCTGCCCCTCCCCTGCTCACGCTCTGTTTCTCTCTCTCTCTCTCTCCCTCTCAAAAATAAGTAAATATTTAAAAAAAATTTTTTTAAATCTTTTAGAGAATTCACAGACCCCTGAAATACATCAGAATTTAATCTCCAGACTTCAGTTTGAAAAATGTTCTTCCAACAGGCCAATTTAATGAAAACATTTAATAGGTACTGCTATGTGCTAGGGACTCCATGGGGCACTAGAGACTGAGAAATGAAAGAGATTCTGTTCTTATTTCTAGGAAACTACAGTTACCAAGTGGCACAAAAGCAACAGGGTGGGTGAGATTTAGTCTCTTCAGGGAAGACTTCATAGAGGAGGTGGCATCTAAATCGAATCTTGAAAGATGGTGAGGATTTCATAGATACAATAGGAAAAGCAGGTAGATGGAACTATGTCTGTAGCCATGGAGGCAAGGGGGTGGTGGGGGGAGAGCAAATAAAATGGATGGCATATTCATAAAAAGCAGCTATACTAGGTGACTGTAACAAAGGGTGCACTAAAAGGTGAATATGATCAGAAATACCCACAGAGGCATGAAGGTAAGGTAGTGAACGATGGAAAACTGATAATGCTTTCTTCTTTTTAATAGATTTTATTTTTGAGAGCAGTTTTAGGTTCACAGCAAAATTAGGCAGAAAGTACAGAGCTCCCATATACCTCCTTCCCCTCTCTTTCCCTGACTCCCCCGCTAACAACATCCTGCACCCGGGCCATATGTTTGTTTCAACCGATGAACTTATATCAACAGATCATTATCAGCCAAAGCCCAAAGTTTACATTAAGGGTCACTCTTGTGTTGTACATTGCATGGGTTGACAAATGTATAAGGGCATGTATCCAGCATTATAGTATCATACAGAACAGTTTCAGTGACCTAACAATCCTATGCTCTGCCTACTCATCTCTCCCTTTGGGCTAACCCCTGGTACCTACTGAACTTACCGTCTCCACAGTTTTCCTGAATGTCATACTGTTCCAAAAATATCATATGGTATGTAAGCTTTTCAGATTGGCTTCTTTCACTTAGTAATCGGCTTAAAAAAAAAAAAACAACTATGTATTTATTTTGAGAAAGGACAAGTGGGGGAGGGGCAGAGAGAGAATCCCGAGCAGGCTCCACGCCACCAGGGCAGAGCCCAGTGCGGGGCTCGAACCCACTAACCATGAGATTAAGACCTGAGCTGAAGTCAGGCGCTTAACCAACTGAGCCACCCAGACACCCCTTAGAAATAGGCTTCTAAGGTTTCTCCATGTCTTTTCATGGCTTGATAGTTCATTTCTTTTATGTGCTGAAAAATTTCCACTCTCTATACCACAATCTATTTATCCATTCACCTACTGAAGGACATCTTGGTTGCTTCCAAGTTTTGGCAATTATGAATTAAGCTGCTATAAACATACATGTGCAAGGGAGCCTCAGTGGCACAGTCTGGCATCTGACTCTTGATTTCCACTCAGGTCATGATCTCACGGTTTGTGAGTTTGAGCCCCACATTGGACTCCACGCTGACAGTGTGGAGCCTTCTTTGGGATTCTCTCTCTCTCCCTCTCTCTCTCTGCCCCTCCCCCACTCTCTCTTTTTCTCTCTCTCAAAATAAATAAGTAAACTTAAAATTCTTTAAAAAAATAAAAAAAAATTTAAATAAAAGAAATATATATATGCAGGTTTTTGTGCAGATGTAAGTTTTCAACTCATTTGGGTAAATACTAAGGAGCATGACTGCCGGATTATATGGTAAAACTATGTTTAGTTTTATATGAAGCCACCAAACTGGCTTTCAAAGTGGCCAAAGCATTTTACATTATTCCTTCCCCATTGTTCAAGTCCTAACTTCATGCCCTCTATGATGTGACTCTGCCTATTCTTGGTCATATTCATCTTGCTGCATGCCCTTTGTTATAGTCCCCTGGTATAGCTGATTAAAAATATGGTATATTGATTCAGAGGAATATTACTTGCCAATAAAAAGAAATGAAATACTGACACATCCCGCACCATAAGTGAACTTTGAAACCATCATGTTAAGTGAAAGAAGACATCACACACAAAAAACACACGTGTATGATTTAATTTATAGGAAATGTCAGCAATAAGTAAATCCTTAGAGACAGTACATTTGCGATTGCCTGACTGGTAATGGTATGTGAATGGTTTCTTTTGGAATAATAACATTCCGAAAATTTATTGTGGCAATGGTTGCACAACCTTGTGAACACACAAAATAATTTAAAATTGTACATTGCAAATGGATGAACTGTATGGTAAATGAATTACATCTCAAAGCTGCTTTTTTAAAAAAGCAAGTTTTGAAAGTAGGAGGGGTAGGAGAATTAGAGAATCTATTTTACAATAAGGCTGGAAAAAAATAAATAACTTCTATAAAAATCTTCACATACTAGAAGAGAAGAGGTATATATATATAAGCAGAATCTGATGTGAAACACACTTCTGCCTTCTAAAAGCTCAGAGACCAAAGGCTTGGGCGAATTCTACAGACAAATCACAATGGCTGTTCCCTTCAAACATGAGGCAGGAGATGCTCTGATGAGATGCCCACTACAGGAAACAGATCCTGCCCTTGACCACCAGTCAGGCAAAACCCAAAGCTTTCCCACTGCTCTATGAATGGCATTGCTTCTGCCAGCTCTTTGCTTCCTTATTTGTCAGTAAACGATGGTGCCAATACAATTTCAGTCTTTACTAACTTCAGAGCTGGCAGTTTAATGGGTGACATTTTTAAAAACCTTCTAAATTAACTTTCACTGCATCAGTTTTTTTTTTTTTAATATTAGTGTAATTCAAAAGTCTCTTAAAAGAGGAAAGAAAAATATTGAAGATTTAAACCTAGAGGTCCTTATATGTAGTTAGCCATTTGGTCCAATATCCTATCTTGAGGTATGGCTGTGCCAAACCGCATTTGACAAACATTAACCCAGAGATAGTTAAGACCTCCTGCAAATATTTAAAAACCTTTGTGCTCTAGGCTTTTTATTTTGTCCAAACCAAATCTCTTCTGCTCTTTATTTCCTTTCCCTATATGGACCAGACTCAAGTAGAGATAGGGAATTGGTCTTTCTCTGCATATCTTTGAATTTTAATCTTATCTTTGCGGGCTCCCAGATCTCAGTCTTTAAATGCCCCTCGGTAATCTGACCAGTTCAAGTCTGCTCTTCCTCTTTCCAAGATGGTACTCTCTGTACTTTAGGTTTTTGTATTAGATATTTTCGGGAGGAAAAAAAGTAAAGGTGCAAGACAGTTAAATGATACAATACACACTTAGTTTCACTAAATCAGTTACCAAAAAAGAGTCCAGAGGAACTACTTTTCCTCTCATCTTGAATTCCCAGTTATTCTAGAATGAAAATGAATAGATCTTTAGGGGTAACATCATGGACAGCCACATGCCCTCACAGAAATACTGCTGCCCAATCAATAAGGAAACAGAAGACAAAATATAAATCTAATTCTCTCCATGTACCCTATTATGTCCTCCTTAACATCTATTCATTTTTCTTATATTTCAGGGCCTAGATCGCTACATAAGAATTACTGGTTTCTTGTAACACCTCATGAATACAAGTTATTGCCATGTATGGACCAGAGTCAACAGAGATTATAATTTCTGTCAAGGTCAGAAGGAGATTTGATTGACAAGGCAGAGTCTGACAGGCAGGATTTCCTCTCCAAAAGCCATTTAGAGAATTAAATAATTTAAATGCAATTAATTTTTGATGAAATTCATCATTAAAAAATTCAGAGGTAAATTTTGATCTATTAACAACAATTACTTTTTAGCCTTGAATTTCCCCTGCAGCTCTGGGGAAATCATCTCTTTTCTGATTTCTGTTTCCCTTCCCCACATAGCCCTTTATGATCAGGAGAGAGATTTTAGTTAAGATAAATTATGCAGCTACAGATATAAAATGCTGTGGAATAAAATGCTGTGCACAGTATTGTGTGCATTTGTAAGCCTCTTTATCTACAAAGCCCTGTGTGCCTATTATCTTGTTTGAACCTCACAAGAATCTGAGGTAGGTGGAAAAAAAATACTATTAACCCTGTATCACAAACAAGGAAAGAAAAGTTTAAAACAGGCTGATCCGAGGTCACACAGCTACTGAAGGACAGACAAGTTTTCAAGATCAGGCTCTTGTCTCCAGGCAAAAGGTGTTTTCTACTGCCATCAGGACATTTACTTGGCTCTCCGTTAAGATCAGCAGGAACTTCCGTTCTGAAACAAAGGATATTAATGTGTCCAGCTGATTCTCCCACCACATCTCTGACATTTCAGTCCTTGCAATTTTCACCTTTCTTTGTTTAACCTCATAAAGAAAAGGCAAAAGAGAAGCCAGGGACTTAGTTCTTAAAACAGTGTATAAGCAATAGGGCATAATGGGAATAAGTTCCTCTGGTCCGTGGGCAAACACCAGAACTGTCACTTAATTGTCTTGTGTAAAGTCTGGAATCCTATTAATTCTAGCCTGAAGAGAAGAACAAAAAAAAAAAAAAATTCCCCTCTTCTTTACCATTTTCAAAGTGGAAAAGAACTGAATACTTCAGATTTCCTAGCAGTAGGAGGTGACTGACAAGTGGCTTTGTAAAAGTGGCTGAACCCCTAAACCTGATGCACATATTAGGGCACTGCAGAGTGCTAGAGCCAAAGCCACCGTGTAATCTTGATAGGACTTGCAAGGGAGGCACGTCACAGTAGTCACTAGGCAAGAATGCTGGGTAGTCCCTGGATCGACTTCCCCCTACTGGTGTCTACATGTTAGGACCCACATTTCTCCCTAAGGCTAATTGTTGATCTGCTGCTTTTGGTTTTTCATTCATACTGTTATCCTTTTTAAGGTAATGTAACCAAGACATGACCCTGAGCTATGAGTAGGTTAGCAAAGATTTCCGGGGTTCTTACCCTCCCTTTCATGGGCCTAGTTTCACTGTACCTCATCACAGAGAGGGGCACAGGGATGGTTTACATGCAAATTGTATGTAGACAGACTTTGATAGGCTTAGATGTAACCAGAGGAAGACCCCTGTGGGACAAGTTATTAAATAAAAACAAACCTGTTAGTGGGGCTATTATGGGTGCAAGTGACCTCCCAGGTATGTTTTAAAGAGACAGAGAGACCTTCTTGTCTCCTAATAGTTCTTTTCTTAGCAGATTATACTGCCTTGGAATCTATTTAATGATTACAAATTTATTTCTTTGGGCTACATAGCCTCATTACTTAAAATGCAAAATCATCCCAAGAAGGGCAGCACAATGGGAAGCTGCCATCCACCCCTTAGTAAATATTAATATACCTGCTACCTCCTTTTTACAAGCTGGGAAGGAACAAGAAAGATTTAATGGTGAGATAATTTCTGAAATTTGATTACTTTTAGTGATGGTCAAGCCTGTGTAGGTACCTATAGAGAGAAGTTTTAAATGGGAGAGGAGAGGGAAAAAAAGAGTTAAGTGAAGGTAATGGGAGAAGTAGAGACCCGACCTAACACTTCAACATGCACAAGGATGTTTTCTTTCCTTGTCTTCAAATGACAGAGTGATGTGCAAATAAGAACCACAGATAAATATCTTTTGGACAAAGTAAGACAATGTACAGGAAATGCTTTGTACCAATGGACTTTTGGCAACTCAATGAACTAAAGTAACACAGAAACAAAGAAAGGTTCAAACAGGGGATGCCAAGACTTCTATAGTTATGTATTAACTAGGTTACTCATTCCATTTCATCAGCTCATTGAACTTCAAGATTGGTTTAATCAGTGTATAAACTATCAGTTTACACAAAGTCACCCTACAAGGAAAATCTGCAATAATTGACTCCACCCTTATGTGTTACTGACAAGAAAAATAGAGTAGTTCTGGAAAATGTGCTTGAGACGGTAACAGATTTCAGAAACAGGGTGGAATTTTCTTTTTTCCTTTTTTCACTTTTTTTTTTTTTTTTTTTTAAGTAGACCTCAGGCCTAGCACAGAGCCCAATGTGGGGCTCAAACTCATGACTCTAAGGTTAAGACCTGACCTGAGACCAAGAGTCAGACTCTTAACAGACTGAGCCACCCAGGTACTTCTGGACTTTTCTTGAAGGACGGAAGTAACAAACTAAAGCCCAGAAATGTGATCACAAGGAAGGGAAAGTTCCAGGTTTATGGCAAGTTATTTTAAAAGATGAAAGGCGAAAAAAAAACTAGATATTTTAAATGAAGGAGATGCTCTTTACAATTCTGTAATGATTAAAGTATTAAAACCATGCCACTGACTTAATTAATTTAATTTGTTGCATAAATGTTCTAACTCGTTAAAGCATGCCCAAGTGTTAGTTAGCCTCATAATATTGACAAACACAAATCAGGAAGCCTGTGCCATGAAGAAAACTTCATGTTTGAATTATTAACAGAACATTCCTCAAGTGTTACAGAATCAATCTCGACTATATCAGGTCAAAAAAGAGGAAAATTAAGTTACAATTTCTTTCTGAAGGGAATATTATATTTTAATTAGATTGTTGGTGTACTCTCTTGTAAGTCCATAAGTCAAAGCGAATGAAAGAATCTATTTCAAGACTTGCAAAGACAGAATCAGGTGCTCCACTGTACTGTATCCTTTCACATACGCAAGGAAGGATCCAAATTAATGCTTTGATTTGCTCTAAATTGGAATAGGGGAATGAGACGAGAAGACAAAAGTATGAAGACGCTGAAAATAAAAATAGCAAAAGAAAACACTGAAGCATTCAAGTATAATTATATTATTATCTTTTAAGAAAGGGCCCTTGCCAATGGCATCCTATATGTATCCTGAGTTAATGATTCTTGCAGTTGGTGCTTACAGGAAAGAAATGCATTATCTACTCAAATCTAATTAAAGAAAACTAATTATAAAAGGTAAGGTTTCTGCTGTTTAGAATACAAAGCTTGGTTTGGGGGAGGAAAAGGACTTAAGAATGATTTGGAGGGGTGCCTCGGTGGTTCAGTCAGTTGAGTGTCTGACTCTGGATTTTGGCTTAGGTCCTGATCCCAGGGTCGTGAGATCAAGCCCTGTGTGCGGGCTCTGTGCTGAGCGTGGAGCCTGCTTAAGATGCTCTCTCTCTCTCGTTCTCTCTCTCTCTCTCTCTCTCTTTCTGCCCCACTCCCCAGCTTGCATGCTCTGTCTCTCTCTCAAAAAAAGAAAAAAGAATGATTTGGAAAGATGAGTCACTTCCAAAGAGGTTCCATTGAAAAGCACACAGTGAAGGGCTGTCAAACAAACAGATTTATGTACTGGGATAATGGTTACCTTAGAATAGAGGTCAGGAGACTTTCTGTAAAGAGTCAAAGAGTAAATACTTTTGGCTCTGAGGGCCATACAATTTCTGTGTAACTACTCAACTTTGCCATTGTAGTGCAAAAGTAGCCACGGACAATACATAAGCAAATAAGCTTGACTACTTCAATAAAACCTTATTTAAGGACATGAAATTTACATTTCATATTCTTACCATCTCACAAAAGATTATTATTTTTTTGCTCCCCTCCTCAAGTATTTAGGCTTTATTATTATTTTTTAAAATAATCTCTACATTCAACGTGGGGCTCAAACTTACAACTCCAAGATCAAGTGTTGCATGCTCTACTGACTGAGCCAGCCAGGTGCCTCTCAACCATTTAAAAATGTGAAAACCAGGGGCGCCTGGGTGGCTCAGTTGGTTAAGTGTCCAACTTCAGCTCAGGTCATGATCTCGCAGTTCATGAGTTCAGGCCCCGCATCGGGGTCTGTGCTGACAGCTCAGACCCTGGATCCTGCTTTGGATTCTGGTCTCCCTCTCTCTTGAACCCTCCCCCTCTGACTCTCTCTCTCTCTCTCTCTCTCTCTCTCCCCCTCCCTCCCTCTCAAAAATAAATAAAACATTAAAAAAATTAAAATAAAGAAAAAAAATAAAAATGTGAAAACCATTCTTGCTTATAGGCTGTGCAAAAGTAGACAACCAGCTGGATTTGACACTCAAATATTTGTAAACGATACCACATATATTATTCCATTTGAGTCTTTCAACATTTCTATGAGAATAACAATTGCTGGATGGATTATAACTGCATCTCTACTAAATGCATCTCTACTAAAGGATGAGTCTCTCATTTCTTGCTCTGAATTGCCTATTCTACTTTTTCTCACCATTCACACAGACATCCCTCTAATCAAACTGCTCATCTCTTTGTGCCAAGGAATACCACATCAGGCCTCCCAGAGATCTCTCTGGCTCTAGGCCCTCCTTTCTTCATCCATTTTCCATGCCCCTGCCAACCACACCTACACGCCTCTCATGTTGCTTCCTTTCTTAAGAATTTATCATGATTCCCAAATGCCCATCATATCGAATCCAAGCTCCCCTGTCCAGCCTTCAGGGCTCTGCCCCATCCTTTCCATCTAGACTTACTTCCACAAGGCAACAAGTAACACAACTTGCTGTAGGAAGACATTTCTCAATTCGTACCACATGCCTTCCACTTTTGTTCTGTTCTCATGCTTTCTTTCCTATCTGGGGACATCTTTTCTCCTTCTTTCTCACATACCCTGGTTGGGTATCCACCATCATCTCTTGCCCAAATTGCCCAAACAACATTCAAAGCAGGTCTCCTTGCTTCTGGTCTTATCCCACTCTCATCCTTCATAAGCATCCAAAGTGATTTTGCTAAACTGTAATTATGACCAATTCTTCCCTTCTTAAAACCTTTCAGTGGCCTCCATTTAAGGGGTCAACAGAAGTCCAAATCCCGTAACAAAGCACATGTGGTTGTTTACGATCTTGGCTTCTTGAACTAGGCCAGGCCATGGAATCTGGTCTGAGTTTGAAGATGAATGAGAATCATGATTTCTTCCCTTTTTTATTTAATTAAAAATGTTTTAAGTAAACTATATGCTCAACATGGAGTTGAAACTTACAGCCCCAAGATCAAGAGTCATATGCTCTACGAACTGAGCCAGCCAAGTACCCCTGATTTCTTCTCTTTTAGTTTTATTTACTCCTGAAGCAGCAAACATGCAGGACAAAGATATATGAGTTAGGTAAGGATTCAGGTGTGTGAATACAGTTTCCCACTGCCTCTCTTCAATCTCAGGGAAATGTGCTGAAATGTACAGATCAGACTCAAAGCAGCTTGCAGCTAAGGCTAAAAGTACTGAACTGAGATTTCAACTGCTGCACATCACAGGCATGACAAAGTCTGCAGTTTGAGTCTAAGTTAATTGCCTGTTAAAACAAAATTTAACAGTGTTTGGTGGACTACAAAAGTATCCACAGTCTCCCCAACATAATACCCATAATGTCCAGGGAATAATCCAAACTTAGTTGTTATACAAAAATATGACCTATTCTACAGGAGAAAGATGATCAACAGAAGCCAATACTGAAATGATAAAGATATTTTAACTACCAAAATGGATTTTAATTTTTTTGACATTTACTTATTTTTGAGAGACAGAGTGAGACAGAGCATGAGTGGGGGAGGGGCAGAGAGAGAGAGGGAGACACAGAATCCGAAGCAGGCTCCAGGCTCTGAGCTGTGAGCACACAGCCCAACATGGAGCTTGAACCCACGAATCGTGAGATCATGACCTGAGCCGAAGTCGGACACTTAACCAACTGAGCCACCCAGGTGCCCCTACCAAAATGGATTTTAAAGCAGCTACTATAACTATGTTCAAGGAAGTAAAGGAAAATACACTTCTAATAAATGAAAAGATAGGAAATCTAATAGAGATGCAGAAAAATATAAAAATAACCAAATGAGGAATAAAAGAACCCA
This sequence comes from Panthera uncia, assembly GCF_023721935.1. Classification (NCBI taxonomy): domain Eukaryota; kingdom Metazoa; phylum Chordata; class Mammalia; order Carnivora; family Felidae; genus Panthera; species Panthera uncia. The sequence continues at coordinate 8,749,777 of NW_026057589.1, read as the reverse complement.
AATATGAAATTCTAGAAATGAAAACTACCTAAAAAAATTCACTAGATGGGCTAAATTCACAGGATGCCAAAGAAAAGAATTTCTGAACCTGAAGATGGGTCAATTGAAACTGTACAATCTGAAGGAAAGAGAAAAGTTTGGGCAGGAGGTGGGGTGGTGGAAAGAGCACAGTCTAAGAACAATAACAAAAAAATTCTAGCACATATATAACTGGAATCCTAGAATGAGGACTAAAATATTAAACAAAGAGATAGTACAGCTAATAAGCCAAGAGTGGAGATTAAGAGTGATAAAATATACTTGATCAATTCATAAGAAATAAGAAAAAGAGGGAAAAGGGAACAAAGAATAGATGACACAAAGAGTAGGATGGTAGATATAAATTCAAACTTATCAAAAATTATTTTAAATATGAACAACCTAAACAATTTAAAAGACTGAAATTAAAAGAGATTATCAAACTGGGTAAAAAAAAAAAAAATCCAATAATATGTTGTCTACAAAAACCCGTCTCAAATACAAAGACAGATACAGATTAATAGATAAAGAACAGAAGAAGTTATACCATAAAAACACTAATTTTAAAAAGTGGAAAGACCATATTAACATCACGAAAAGTAGAATTTGGAAGAAGGAATAAGAAACAAGGATAGAGGCATCAATTCAATAAGAAGATGTAACAATTCTAACTGTGCATACACACAGTAACAGACGTTCAAAATGCGTCAAGCAAAAATTGACAGAATTCAGAGCAGAGATAAGACACATCTGCAATTAGAGTTGGAGATTTCAACCTCCTTTTTCAGTAATTGATAGGATAAGTACACAGGAAATCAGTCAGGATACCGAAGATGTCCACAAATTATCAACTAACTTGATATAATTGATATTTATATATAGAACACACTTCCAAGTGCACACGGAACATTCACCCAAAGAGACCATATCCTGGGCCATAAAACAAGTCTCAACACACTCAAAATAACTGAAATAATATACAATATGTTCTCTGCCCACAAAGAACTCAGGAAGCAATAATGTAAAGTTACTTGGAAAATCAGTAAATATTTGAAGGTTAAACAACAAACACATTTTTAAGTAAGCTGTGGTAGAAATAGAGATCACAAGCAAGATTAGAAAATATTTTGAAATGAATAAAAATGAAAACACATCAAAATTTATGAAATGCAGCTAAGGTCGTTCTTAGGGGATAATTTGTAGTTTTAATGCTTACTTTAGGAAAAAAGAAAGGTCCAAAATCAGTGATCTAAGCTTTCACTTTAAGAAACTAGAAAAGTAAGAAAACTAAACCAAAAGTTAATAGAAGGAAGTGTTGTAGGCAACCTCTGAAATGGCATCCTATGATTCCCATCTCCTAATATTCATGCCTTGTGTAACTCCCTCCTCTTGAATTGTGGCTAAAGCTAGTGACTCGCTTATAACAGACTGTGACAAAAGTGATGGGATGTCAATTCTGAGATTAGGTTACAAAATGACTACCACTTCATCTTGCTTGCCCTCTCTTGCTCTCCTGCTTGCTCAATCTGGTGAAAGCTAGCTGCCATGCCTATGGAGAAACCCATATGGCAAAGAACTGAGGGAGGCTGCAGGTCAACAATCAGCAAAGAACCGACACCTTCAGTCTAACAGCTCACAAACAGCTGAATCCTACCAACCATGTGAGTGAGTGTGAAAACGGCTCTATTCTCAGTTTATTCTTCAGATGAGACCGCAGCCCAGGCAACACCTTAACTGCAGCTTTATGAGAGTCTTTGAGGCTGAGACACCCAGTTAAGCCATGCTCAGATTCCTGAGTTACAGAAACTGAGATAAATGTTGTTTTCATCTGGTAAGTTTTGAGGTAATTTGTTTCATAGCAATAGATAACTAAGAGAGAAAATTAATTAAAGGCTGGTTCTTTGCAAAAATAATGTCAATATACTCGGTAAACCTCTGCTAGACTGACCAGGTAATGAGTAGCACTGTGTGCATGAAAAGAGAAGAGGACTAAGGACACTGCCCTCGAGGATTCTGACCTTCGGAGATCTGGTAGTGGAGGAAGACTCAGCAAGGAAGACCAAGGAAGAATAGAGGGATAAGAGGAGAATCAGGCAACTCTACTGTCTGGGAGGCCTGAAGAGGAAAGTATTTCGAAAAGGAAGTGGTGGCCAAACACATCAAATGCTACAGGATGATTAGGTAAAGTGAGGATGAAGAAGGAATCAATGGCTTTTTCAATATTTTGGTGGATACGGGAATGTTGAGGATGAAAGTACCACTGGAGTGACTTGGGAAAAAAATGATAAAGGAGAAAGTACAGCAAACAAATCCAGACAGCTTTTTCTAAGAGTTTTACTATGAAAGAGACCAAAGAAATAGGGCAATAACTAGAAGGGGAGATAGTTTTCTGAGAAGTCTTTTGTTTATTTGTTTAAAAATTTATTAAGTAATGTTTATGTATAGATGGAAGTAATTTAGTAGAAAGAAGAAACTGATGATGCAGACGACCCAATTCAGAAGCAGTTTTACTTCAGGGGCCTTCATCCTTGGGAAATTACTAGAAATAAGCCCTAGTCACCAGTGAGCACGATCTGGGGGTAGGTGTGTCTTTGTTGACCTTCCAAGAAAGAAGCTTGTTCCCAGTGGTAACTGTAGCTTTAGTTCTTATGCGTGAGTGGGGGTAGTACAAAACTGGTCCCTGGCTTTATGCTAGAAGCCTGGTTTGGGTTCAGTTCCTATTTTCCTGAGAAAGTTGAAATTCTACCCACTGCTGTCTGGTGTCCCAGTTGGCCTGAGGCTTTAGTCCCTGTAGAGTTAATACTTGGAGCTTCAGGTAATAATAAGCATCGACTGCTTATTATATACCTGGCATTTTAATCTTATTAACTCCCTGTAAGCCTCACAACAGTTCTATCAAGTAGGTGTTATTATTATGATTATTTTACAGATGAAGAAACTGAGGCACAGAAGTGTTAAGTAGCTTGCTTATGGTCAGACATTCAAAATTCAGGGATTTGAGTGCAAGCAGCCCGACTTCAGAACCCAAAGGTTTTGCAGTAATTTACAGAGAAGGAATATATGGGAGTAAGGGTTTATCTTGCAGCACATAATAATTTGGGCACGCTGATCTAAAAGAATTCTCCACTGTAACATCAAAATATTCACACTGTGGACAGTGATTTAATTTTAGCAAAACATGATATATCACATTAAAATACTGTTATAAATTTGATATTTTTGCTGCTGTTGGCATTAAAATTTTAATTATGGGGGGGGGGGCCTGGATGGCTCAGTGGGTTAAGCAATCAACTCTTGATTTTGGCCCAGGTCATGATCTCTCAGTATGTGGGATCAAGCCCCACATCAGGCTCCATACTGATAGTGTGGAGCCTGCTTGGGATTCTCTCTCTCCTCTCTCTCTCTGCCCTTTCCCCTGCTTGTGCACATGCACACACACTCTTTCTCTCTCAGAATAAATAAACTTAAAAAAAAGTAAATGTGTTTGTTTTTAAAGCTGTAAATAAACTAAAAATTATAACCTAATTTTATGTTTTTGCATATTTACTTAATATTATAATAAATAAATATTATTTAACCAAAAAATTAATGTCTGCTTTTCAAAAGACACCATTAAGAAAAGACTGGGAGAAAATGTTCATGATACATATTCCCGACAAAGGACTTCTATCCTCTCCATGTAAAGCACCCTTACAACTCAATAAAAATAAATAATACAATTAAAAATGGAAAAAGATCTGAAAAGTTACTTCACAAAAGAGATACATGAATAGAAAGTAAGCACATAAAAAGACATGTGCTCAACATAATTAGTCATCAGGGAAATACAAATTAAAACCACAGTGAGATACCACTATAGGTCCACTAAAATGGCTAAAAACTAAAAAAAAAACAAAAAAAAAAAACTATTGATAAAGGGATGGCAAGGATATGGAGCCACTGGAACTTTCATACATTGCTGGTCGTAATATACAATGGTACAACTACTTTGGAAAACAGTGTGGCAGTTTCTTATACATATACTGTATGACCCAGCAATTCCAGTGTCAGTACTTAACCAAGAGAAAAAATATACATACATTCACACAGAGACTTGTACTAGAATGTTCATAGCAGCCACACTCATAATAGCTCAAAACTGGAAATGATCTGAATGTCCATCAACAGGTAAATGTGTGAACAAATTGTAGTATATTCATATAAAGTAATATTACTTAGAAATAAAAGGTAGTGAACTAACGATAGACACAACAACGTTGATGAATCTCAAAAACAGCATGCTAAGCAAAAGAAGTAAACCCAAAGGGGTACACATTGTATAACTCCATTTACGTAAAACTCTAGAAAAGACAGATCTAACCCATGGTAACAGAATTCATCGGGGGTTCCCTGGGGTGGAGTGTGGAATGGGACATGGGAGATAATTTGAGCACAAAGGAACTTTTTGAGGTGATGAAAATGTTCTATACTTTGACTGTAGTGATGGTTACATGGATTTATATCCAACTTTGTTGAAATGTGCACTTAAAATGGGAGCATTTTATTGTATGTAAAGTATACCTTGGTAAAGTTGGCTTCAAAGAAAGGAAATTGCAGATTAATAGCATGTACTAATATTAAGAGTAATGGTAATAGTATTAAAATTTGTTTTTGTAAAAGAGGGGAAAAGCCCATATATGTCTGCATGTACCTATGGGAGCACAGGGAAAGGTATGACAGAATGTATACCAAACTATTATCATTGTTTTCCTTGGGAGGTAAGAATAGTAAATGTAACGGATATTTGGGAGAGACTGGACTTTCCTTTACCCGTATTGTTCGGCTTGTGGCAATAACCACCACTATTTTTGGTAGTGTGGTAGTTAGTACACAGAGGTATGGCTGCCAACACACCATCCCTGAACACAGTGCTGTTTCTCTCATCAAAAATTAGAGGCTACTTCCCCTCCCCTTGAACCTGGGCTGGATGTGCAACTTACTTTGATAGTAGAATGTGGCAGAAGTCATATTAAGCCAGTTCTAGGTTGAGCTCTTAATAGGCATGGTAACTACCAAATGATGAGTGTCCACACACAGGGAAGAGAATAACCATGTGGAAGAGCACTAAGCTGCCCCAGTCAGCACCCCAGCCAAGTGCAGCCTCCTGGGTGAGCCCAGGCTACACTCCACGCAGCAGAAGAACCACCAGCTGAGCCCAGACACCTCCATGTGAAGCAGACACGGGCTGCGCTGCCAAGCTTAATACATATTACGGAATTCTGAACAAACGAATGGTTGTTGCTTTAAGCCATTAAATTCTGGGGTTGTTTACGACACAGAAGAGAGCCAAAACGTGTTATGAAAGAAAAGCCCACAAAGTAAAATTTTTTCATCACTAAAGTAAAAGTTAAAATATTTCTGGAAACTACCTAATTAGAATGCCCTTGAAGTGAACGATATGATGCTGCACCTTTGAACAAATTTTGTTGAGTAAGATACTTCTAAAGCTGATTTGTCATTCCTTGACTAGTCTTGTAAATTGCTTAAGAGCAAGATGTATTAATAATGTATTTCTTAAAAACAAGACTTTTCCCCCCATTGCAATCAAGACAAAGAAAATAACACACAACAAAGAACTTGCTTAGTCTGTTCCCTTTGAAAAACACAATTTTCAAAAGATATTTTTCTCTATCTGACAACACACATAGCAGGGGGTCCAAAGAGCTCTAGCTCACCCACAATTTTAGGAAGTAATCTGTTAGTATATAAACAATTTAAAATATAAACAGCTTTTGAGCCAGTAATTCCACTTTGGCAAATATCGATCTTACAGAAATAAAGGCCCAGTACTTAGCATGTACATATATACAGAAAATGCATATATACATATTAATATATATTTCTGTTTGCACACATATATGAGAATTCATATTGCAGTCTGTATGCCATAGGAAACACAAAACAGAAAAAACTGAAGGTCCAAGCACAGAGGAATGGTTGAATAAATGGTAAAAACTGTGTGATACATCCATACTATAACAATATTATAGTCATTTAAAAGCTCCTCTCCTCTACGGGAAACAGGGGGAAAAGAGGAGAGAGGGAAATAAACTACAAGAGTCTCTTAATGATCCAGAACAAACTGAGGGCTGCTGGAGGGAGGTGGGTGAGGGATGGACTAGACGGGAGATGGGTATTAAGGAGAGCACTTGTGATAAGCACTGGGTGTTGAATGTAAGTGATGAATCACTGAATTCTACTCCTAAAACAAACTTTGCACTGTATGTTAACTAAAACTTAAATTAAAATTAAAAATAATAATAATAATAAAAGATCCTCCTCTCATCTTAACTCCCAGGCCAAACCAACTGGAAATCAGAGTAACCTACTAGACAAATCCAATTATCCCATTTTCCTTTATTTTCTACAACTGGCTAGAAGAAGGTGGTTGTCAGAGCAGAATCTGGGGCTGAATTCCCTCCTCTCTGGGAAGACGATAGGTTCTCCAAAGTCACATTATGGGCTTCACCTGAGCTAGATGGGATCATGGGTTGCTCACGATTTGGATGAACTCTAAGGTAGCAGTGACTGCTGAACTAAAACTTAAAAAATGAAGCAGGTAATATGGAAAAGTTGACAGAGCACATTAAATAAGGGTGTTTTACAGGTTTTAAGAGTTAGAAATATACCCTCAAGCACAGGACCCACCCTTTTCTTGGAATATAGAGTAATTTGAGAAGAAGTGCCTTTTAACCTGGAAATATAAGCTGTTTTGCCCCACTATTCCCAGGTGATACTCTACTTCCCATAGCATACTCCAACAGAGACAAGAGATTTGGTTCTCTCCCCTCATTCCTCATTCCAAATATTAATTCCTGATCTTTCCTACAGGGTTCACTGAAGGTAAATTCTTCAGATGGAGCAACATGACTGTGGCTTTCTATTTTCACTCTCATTTTTAGAAGTTTCTGACCTACGGTAAACTGGAACTTGTCTGAGCTTGCTGATTAGAAGACTACGTTTTGCCTCTAAAAATAATTGCGTACTGTTCTTTGCATATCATGATGACACTACCAGATCTGAGGTGCGCTTCTGGAGCAGCAGTGGTTTCACACTGAGTCATGTATCCACCCTTCCATCCATCCATCAGTCCTTCCCTCCTTCTCCCCCTCCTTCCCTCCCTCCCTCGCTTCTTCCTCTTTTCATCTACCCACCCACGGACCAACATTCTCTGACAGGTTCCTCCATTCATTCTGGAAGCAAAGGTACACATTTTGGAGATGGCTGGTTAGGGTTAGAAGTTTGGTCTGAAGTCATGGAAGATTTTTTCTCTGTGAGAACTTAGCAGTCTCATTCACTGCTAAGAGTACACATCTCTGGAGGGCAACTTAGCTCTAAATATCAAGAGCCTTAAGCACATGCATATACTTTTTGACCTAGTAATTTTCCTTGTAGGAACCAACCCTAAGGAAAGAATCAATGACTTACCAAAAGAATTTATGTACAAGAATAATCAATAGCACACCTCATAATCCTCATAAAGTTCCTCATAAAGTAAGGAACTGGAAATAACCTAATAAACAATAATCTCTTTCTAAAAGATAATTAAATAAAATTATGATAAATTCAAGCTATTGATTATAATACAACCAATAAATCTTATATTCTCAAAATTTTAACGACATGGAAAAGTGCTTATAAGTAATGTTAAATGAAAAAAAAGCAGTATACATACAGTATGATTACGATTATGAGAAAGAAAAGGAAACTAGAAGAAGACATCAAAATGTAAACAAAGAGTGGTTACTTCTGAATGGTGGAACTATTAGTGATCACCTTTTTTAATACTTTTTCATATCTTCCAAATTGTCCAAGATGACCATGGATTACTGATACAATTATGAAAAAGGTCTATAAATAGATTTTAAAGTTACACCTCTCAAAAAAATTCGACATGAGTAAGAAAAAGAGAAGGAAGATGAGAAAAAAAAAAAGCTGTTCGGTCTGGGCCTCAACCTTCAATTCCAGCCAGATTAGTATTTCCAGTTTATATTAATATAAATATCCGTTACATTGAACTATATTGATGCTGACCTAGGCAGACTTGGCAAGAAGCATTTCATTTGATCCTCTGAATTTTGCTGAAAAATTGTTCCTTTTGGAATATGAAAACTCTAACCCTTGACTGTTGTCTATTGCTGCTGAAATCTATAAATACTCAACTCCCAGACTATCCAATTATTCACATGTCCGACCTACCCTTTTATCTTAATTCAGACATATGCTGTGAGTTGAAAATCTCTGAAAACTATCAGACAAAAAGCTATTTTTCAAAAATTGGCCTGCGGGGTGGTGATAAGGACAAGGAATTGATGCAGCCCCATAGTACAGTGCCACATTCAACTGCAGGATCTCAAGAAAAAGGACAAAGACCACTTCCCCTGCGCTCCTACAGCGCCCTCCACAAGCAGACCACCTGACAGAGGTGGTCTGTGTATGAGTCACTCTCTCCTACTAAACTGTAAGCTCCTTGCAGGAAGAGACTATGGCTTCTTCATGCTCTTACTTCCAGCCCCAGGTACAGAATCTGCCATTTAGTAGCTAATCAAAAAACATTTCTGAACTAAACTATATTGATACTCCTACCCCCAAGATTAAGAAAAAAATAAGTATACTCAAGACTAAAAACAAAAAACAAACCTTTGAGTATTAGGAAGAGCTATCATATAACCCAAGAATTTATATTATTTAGAACTTGACAAAAGCAGGAAATTAAATTAGAATGCAGAAAATGTTTGGGTATTATTATGGGCAGAGGTGGAAACTGTTTTCCTGTCAAGGATTTCTGACCTAAGCTTTGGATTCACATGAGAGCCACGTACAAATAAAAAGCAATCTCATGTATTCTTCTCTCTCCTTTCTAAGAATATGAAATAGATGCTGGAAAAGTATATAAATCTTCCCTAAATATAAGAGATAATTTAAAAATATAATTTAGTTCATATTATGGTCCATTAAATGTAAAAGGAAGGCAAGAAAGGGTAGGAGGCATATATAATCACCTCAAAGGTAGACACAGGCTTTTTAATAAGGACAACTCCCGAATTCAGCAGGTATCAGAGAAGATATCACTGGAAATTACGGTCATAAGATTGGTATAAAATAGATAAACCAGGTGCACAAGCTCCCACATCCAAAAGGATGTGTAAATATATTACAGAAAGGAACAAATAACTTTTTCAAACTCTCTCCAGTGAGATGGCAATATAAAAAGTAACAGATGGGAGATAGGCTGGAAATTCGGTCAAGGCCACCAGGATGACTGAATATTGTACAACTCCAGGGCATGCCATTCATACAATAACACCTCTTAGAACTTTTATGGCTGTGAACAACCTGCATAATTGTATGTTGTAGTCCTGCATTTATCACATGTGAGTAAGGTTATAAAGCAGAAACAGAATGGTCCACATGAGCTCTACAACAGGGTATATCAACATGGGGCCCTACTGACATTCCGGGCCAGATCATTCTGCATTGTAGGGGGCTGTCCTGTACACTCACTGTAGGCTGTTGAGGAGCATCCCTGCCTTATACCCACTAAATGGCCAGTAATATTCTCCTGCCCCCAGTTGTAACAACTAAAAATGTCTCCAGATATCTCCTAGGGAGCAAAATTCTTTCCCCTGCCTCCCTATTTGAAAATCACTAATCTAGAGAACAAAGGACGGGGCAATGTTTGTTCAGCCCTGCTGAAGAGAAAGCAGATATTGCATCTGGCATATGTGAGAAAGCTGTGTAGTCTTCATCAGATCAGGAATAATGCTCCAGGCGGCCTCAGAAGGAAATACCGTCGCATATGTATTCAATCCTCTTCACTTTAATTCTACTTTTTAAGTAATGTCCCAATTGCCGATTCACTATCTTGGGCACAGTATTCTAATGATATATTTTTAAAAGAAGTTTTAAAAACTGCAATGACAGATAACAGTCCACAGGTTATTGTCAACATCGACACTGGGCCATATAAGAGGAAACATATGGAGAAACATTTGGAGTGATTGGTAATTTAGAAATGTGTTAAGATTAAATTTCTCAAAGTACAATAAAAAACTAAACAGTTCCTTAAATAAAAGAAATGAAACCAAAATCTCTCCACAATATTTTCTACATTGAAGAGTAGAGATTAAAACATACAGATTAATATATAATCTTGGTTTGAGAAAGCCTTCCTATAGGAAGAAAAACCATAAAGGAGTAGATAGATTTGCCTATATCAAAATAAATAACTTCTGTGTTTCAAAATAAAGGGAAACAGAAAGTATGAACACAACTACAATGTAAACAACCCATAGAAAATAGTCACAACATAAATTTCAGTGGTTCACAATTTTTAAATAGGTAAAGGTTTTATAAATCATATAACAAAATCAATACCCCCAACAGAAAGATGGAGAAAGAATAGGAAAAGCCAATTTACACACACACACACACACACGTACGCACGCACACACACATACACACACACACTCTCCACATACAAAATTTAGTCAATAAATATATGAAAAATGTTTAACCTTATCAATGGAATTAATGGAAGTAAAAACAAGGTAGCATTTCTTTATACATGTGCTTGATAAAAATGATAATACATGGCATATACAGTACGGACAAGGGTATCACTCAAACGCTGAAATATAAACTGGCACAATCCCAGGGGGACGGGCAAAATGGCTAAAGGAGAGTGGGAGGTACAGGCTTCCATGGAATGAGTAAGTCACAAGAACAAAAGGCACAGCATAAGGAATACAGTCAATGATACTGTAACAGCATTATATGGTTGACAGATGGCGGATATACTTGTAGCGAGCACAGTATAACGTATAAACTTCTCAAATCGCTATGTTGTACACTTGAAACTACTTTAACATTGTGTGTCAACTATACTCAAATTAAAAATTTTAAATAAATAAACTGGCACAACCTCCCTGGAAGACAACTTAGCAATAAATATCTTTAAAAATATGCACATGCTTTTAACAAATTCTACTTTTAGAAAATTGTTTTCCTAGGAAATGATCATGAATCTGCACAAAGGATTTAGCTACAAGGATATTCATCTTAATGTAATTCATAACAGCAAAAACTCGGACCAACCTGTAAGTTGGTCACTTGAAAAAATTATGGTACATTCAAATGATATATTACCATGCAATCATTAAAAATTACAGAGGATGTGGAAAATGTCCATGTTAATGACAGGAAAAAGGTGCTTAATAACATGGGAGAATACTCAGGATGCAACACTGTTTTGGGTAATAAGACTGGGTCTGGAGTCAAGCTGTCTGAGTTCAAATTCGGGATCTACCATTAATTAGCTGTGTGACATTAGGCAAGTTAGTAGCCCTCTCTGTAGCTGTTTCTTAATGTCTAAAAAAAATATACAACCCTTATGAAATAATGGATCTAGCCTACAACGATCAATGGTTACTTAAAACCATGAGGAGGAAGGTTGATGGAGAAGTTTATAACAGATGTACCTGACTAGAAACACCACTAATCGCTCTCAGCACCACTAAAATGAGACGACCAGACATTATGTACCTCCTCTTGTGAGACAACAGGAAAGACCATACACAGCATGCCTATGAAGTATTTTTAGCCCCCAAATTTGACCCCAATTTACAAAAGTGTCTAGATCTGTTGGCATACTAGAAATATGGGGATTTGAGTCCATGAAAATGAAGTTTGAGAACAATCAAAATAAATGGACAGTGACAAAAAGTTTAGAATAGTGCTTACCTCTGGGGCAGGTAGAGACTAGGAAGGGACAAAAGGAAACTTCATGGGCTACTACAAGCTTTCTACACTGACGTTAGTATACTTTATATACTTCACTGTGTGTGTGTGATACCTCCGTTTTTAAAAATGGCAAGAAAAAAGCTCCTGATTTTCACCAGCATCTAGCAGCAGGAAGGAAAGCAGACGTGCTTGGGGAACTAGGCATGATGCCAAGAGGAAGCAGCAGTGTCCTGCACCCGGTTCCCACCCGTGGGCCTCGTTCTCCTGTGGAACTCCCCCTGCTGCAAAGAAGAGCTGGGCGTGGGGACAGAGCAAGTCCCAGGCCAATGAAAGCAGGGTACTTATTAAGGAAGCCTTCCAGAGAGGCTGTCCACAGAGATTTCCATATCACTGGTAAACTAAGAATACTGGCTATGTTGTAAAAACGGGCTTTAACTCCAGTGAAAGGATTTCAGCAAGCCACCTCGTCTCCGCACTTGGACATGTTGGTAATGTGAATTAGAAACTGGCAGGTAAAGCTAAAGGCGGTATCTATGGCTGGATACCCAAAAGAGTAGGCTACGGAAACATTAGAACTTTGAGAATTGATGGAGTTTTCTTTGAAACAGCCCGCAAAAGACTGTTTTGGGAATTGGGCTAATTATAGGCACATGTAAGGTGGAGTAAGGCCTCTCTCCCAATCCACCCAGTTCTTCACCTCCACTCCCACCCCTGGTCACTAGAGACCGAGAAACGTGCATTTCGGTGTTCATCATCCCGGCGGTAGAGGTCTACCAGAAGTTACAGAGAAAGTACATGTTACACTGATGTAGTCTATGTATGGCATACGTTCCTTCTTAGCTCCGATAATCCCAATGATAGACGCAAATAGAAGTCACAGGTTGCACTTGGACCTGAGATACTTGAAGCTTAACATTCACACCTCCTGTGAGAGAATGATTTCTTATAATGGTGCACTTGTCTGGTATGTTTCGGATCCATATTTAGGACTAAGGCAAATATAGAAAGTTGGTCTTTCTTTAAAGACTAGAAAACATTTTTTTTTCTAAATTTCACTTTCATGAGATTTTTCTTTCACTAATCAAAAGATTTAGGTAGAAAAAAATTATTTAAGTGCGTAGAGATCTAGGTCCTCTTTTTTAACCAGGAGGGACGCCCAGAAATTAGGAAAATTCAGGGCTATATCTGAAGAAATAATGCATGGTTATTCAGAAGCTTTGTAAATACTTTGAATGCTGGTAAAGAAGAAATCAGTGTGATTTCTCAAAGCAAGTGGCAAAAAGCTATTTTGTTCTCCAAAATCTTCACCTATTGGGTAGAGTAACATTTATGAGCTCACAGACAAATTAGTCAAACTGAAGCTGAGATCACTTCTCTCTCTGCCTTAGGTCACAGGCTAGGGGATACATGATGGAATTACTAAAGGGCCGAGAACAAATCTATCGGTGCTTGAGAAGATGCTGATCTAGATTAAAGAAGAAGTCCAGTTCGGTGTGGCATTGTTTTCAGGCCAAAATATTAACCACTCATGCTACTACATCTCTTAATGTAATGTGACACAGACATACAGAGTGAGAATATGGCCCCCAAACACACCTTAATTCTCCAAGTTCAACATGGCAGCTGGTTGGCTCAATGGATACTATATACCACTGGCCACACTTGAACGACTGGTTTGCCTTATTTTAAGGCTTCAAGCTATCTATATTCAGTGTAGCAGTCAATGGCTAAGTTTATGTAATGCAAGTTAAAGAACCCCCTCCCAATTCTATGTTATATAGCCCAATATAAAAATAACAACAGTATACTTTTTGACTTACGGAGAAATTTGTTAGTTTATCTTAATTTAACCCCCATCTTTAACGTGAACAATTGTTTTCTTTGTCCTGACTCCCCAGTGTCCCATCTCCCAGCCCCTTAAGGGTACTCAATAAGTAGTAAATAATAAAGTATTTCTTTTCTTTAAAAAAGCAATCTTTCTTGTTAGCAAAAATGAAAATTTATTGAGCCTGTACTGTGTGCCAAACACTATTCCAAGTATTACCTTATTTAATCCTTACAATAGCCCTATGAGGTAAGTGCTATTAATATCCTCATATCATACACGATGACACTGAAGTACCAAGAGGTTAAGAAATGTTTCCATGGTCACATAGCCAATAAGCAGCAGTTTGAGATTTGAACCCAGATATTGTGACCCAGGAGCTCATGCTCTTACTTACAACTCTCAGCTTATGTAGTCTGGAGCAACATCCTTTGAGTTGGGGGGTTCAATTCTCAGCACCACTATTTACCAGCTGAAAGTGTCTTGGGACAAACTGCTGAAGGTCTATGCACCACGATTTCCTCACCTATAAAACGGGTCTAACAACAGCCTCTCTGTAGCATTTGTTGGGAAAACTAGATGAGACTATATATGCAGACGACCTGGCACACAGTAGCCATTCAACAAGAGCTAGTGCTATTCCTTCCCTGTCTGACATTCCTCCTGCTGCTGCTCAGCCAGTGTGAAACTTCTCATTCCAGCTCCAACGAAAATCAGGCCCCAACATAGCTGAGGGGCGGAGAACAAGCAGTGGTAGGAAAACAGGCACTATTGCTGCCAATCCCTTAGTGGGCGTGTGGATTGTTGCTAAATCCTTGAGCAGGAAGTAGTTCATCTCAGCCCTGAAACTGTCCTCCCCTTGCTAGCATAAGAAACCTCCAAGGTACACAGACTTTGGTTCCGAAGCCATACTGCCTCCCACCATTTTCCAGGCCGTGGAAAACTCACCTAATGCCCTGACAACTCGCATCAGGACTTCCCCGACTTTCATTCTGGTCTCTGGTGTGTGCTTGTCTTTACCACCGTCATACTGAGCCAACAGGCCAAGCAAGATTTTCTCAGGGTACACATCTGAGAGCAAGGCAACCCCTGGGGTTAAAAATAAAAAGAAAGGATTCATTATGGTTTAAAATTGGAAAGCAAATAAACCCAGACAGCCTGTGATGGGATGAACACTGAGACACTTAAACCCACCTCTGTAATTCTACCAGGAAGGGCTGCCCTTTATTTGGAATGACAGCATAGTGAGTGCAGAGAACACGGGTCTGGGAGTTCAGACTCCTGGATTCTTCTAGTCTCAGTCCTATGTGTTCTCTAAGATCACTTCCAGCACTGGCATTCTATGATTTATGAATTCTAGACTCTTTTTTTTTTTTTTTTTTTTTTGAGAGAGAGAGACAGAGAGAGTGCAAGTGAGGGAGAGAGAGAGGGGGAGGAGGAGAGAGGAGGAGAGAGAGGAGAGAAAGAGAGTCTTAAGTAGGCTCCATGCTCAGCACAGAGCCTGACTTGGGGCTCAATCCTACCACCCTGGGTTCATGACTGGAGCCAAAATCAAAAGTCAGACGCTCAACCTGATGCTCAAATGAGCCACCCAGGCGCCCTTGGATTCTAGTCTCTTAAAGCAGAGGGTAGATGATTATACATTGTGGCAGGGATTCACAAGCAGCAGGAGAAGACTGGATTAAACACCCTCCAGAGAGCCCTCCAAGTCTGAGACTCTATGGTTCTATGACTAGTATTATTCCTGCCAAAGCACAGCAGTGCTTCCTGTCTTTGCTGCGGTTCTCTGTTCCAATATGAGTATTCTCTGTAAAACTGTCAACGATGAGAGTAATTTCCACAAGGAAATATCTTCAGAGCATTTTGGGCATGATCAGTAGGAGACCCATACTTATGGCTGAGTTCCTTGATCAGAAGTGGGGAAGGTCCTGCTCTTGAGTCTCTCTTCCAAGTATGGTAGTAGCCCCCCCTTATTCACAGGGGATATGTTCCAAGACCCGCAGTGAATGTCTGAAACTGCAGATAGTTCCAAACACTCTATATTCTATGTTTCTTCCTATACATACCTACCTATGAAAAAGTTTAATTAATTAATTTATTTTTTGATTTAATGTTTATTTATCTTTGAGCAAGAGAGAGACAGAGTGCAAGCAGGGAAAGTGCAGAGAAAGAGGGAGACACAGAATCTGAAATAGGCTCTAGGCTCTGAGCTGTCAGCACAGAGCCTGATATGGGGCTTGAACCCACAAACCATGAGATCATGACCTGAGTGGAAGTCGGACATTCAACCTACTGAGCCACCCAGGTGCCCCTAATAAAGTTTAATTTATAAATCAGGCACAATAAGATATTAACAACAATAACTAATCAAAGAGAACGATTGGAACAATTGCAATAACAATAACAACTGTCATAAGTGTTATGTGAATGTGGTCTTTCTCTCTCTCAAAATATCTTAATGTATTGTATTCGCCCACATTCTGCTTGTGATGACGTGAGATAATAAAATGGCTACATGAGCAGACGAAGTGAGGTCAGTGACGCAGGCATTGTGACAGTGTTTGGCTACTACTGACCTTCTGATGATTTAGTCAGAAGGAGGATTATCTGCTTCCAGACCACAGGTGACCGAGGCTAATTAAAACTGTGGAAAGGCAAACTGCAGATAAGGGGAGACTCCTTCACTTCCTGATTCCTTTTCCCATCATGCCAGTACCTCCTAGATGTGTAATCATTATCTGAGCCCCGCCCCATATCGAGCAAACTTTACACGGACGGAGAGAGGAGGGGATATATGATCTATGACAGAATTAGAAATAAAGCCCCTAGTCTCAAAATTATATAAATACAAATTGGGTTACTTGGGAAGAAAACGTTACACGCTTTTAAAGAATAGTGGGGAAGAAGAAAAGAAAAACAAAGGAAAGAAATACAGGTTTCAAAATATATCCGGGAAGAGACTGCTTCTTTTTACCACCTCTACTTCAACTACTCTGGTCCATTATTTCTGGCCTGTTGATTTCCTTTTTTTCCCCTCCAATAATCTCCTAATTGGCCCGTCTGCTTTTACCATTTACCTTCATCACAGCTGGAACCATCTGGCTAAACCAAATCAGGCCCCATCATTCTTCTGCCCAAAGCCCTCAATGGTTTCCCTCTCCCTTGTTTATGAGCAAACCCCATCTCCACCTGCCTTTGCTCACTCACTGACCTCTTCTTTTACCACTACTCTCCCCTGCTCACTATCCTCCAGCACCTCTGGCCTCCTCACTGTTCTTAGAGTAGACCACGCTGCTTCAGGTCTACTCTCTTCCTCTGACATCCCGCTCTGCCCAGGCTTCTCCTCCTACAGGTAGCCTTAGGGCTTGCTCCCCAAGCCCCATCATGTCTCTGCTCAAATATCACACTTATCACATATAAAATGGCAGCCTCCTTCTCCTACCACTCCTTATGCTTGATTTTTCTTCTTAGCACTATACACATTATATATGGCATTTGCTTATTTATCGACTAGTCTCCTCCTTAGAAGGTAAAATTTACAAAGTGAAGGATTTTGTTTTTTCCCTGCTGTAGCCTCCATGCCTAGAAGAGTGCCAGCACACAGCAGGCACTCAGTAACTATTTGTTGAATGAATGAATTAATAAAAGAGTTCAAAGATATAGTCTTGATATAAATTTCAGGAATTAAGAAAGATGGGGAAGGAGTAATAGAAATGCTTAAGAAATCTTTAATAATTTTTCATCTGAGTTTGCCAATCTCCCGTTTGAACTTGACATTCGTGCAGCCAAAGTCTACATACTATTTTCTATGTTGTAGGTTGTGATTCCATTCTCTGGTAAGTCAGATATACACAAAGGCAGTACACTTGCTAAAGGCTGCCTGTACCTGCTTCTTTTCTGCCTTCCCCACCCCTACCTTTTCATTGCTTCCAAAAAGCCTGGGAAGTCCCTGCATGTGGTCCTAAACACCACTTCCTTTATCTGGCCTCCAATCTTATAAAAGCAAAAGCTCTGCTCTTAAGGAAGTTTCAGGCTGTGACAGAACCTGAATCAGACAGTTCCCCTGTTGGCACAATGAGACACTGCATTTGTAGTTAGCTCTATTATGCAAAACGATGGGAAAGTTCTTGGATGTCCAAGATGAAGTTAAAGCTATCTTAGCAAAGGAAAAATGTCAGTGGCTAAGAAAAGATAAATAGAGGCGCCTGGGTGGCACCGTCAGTTGAGCATCAGACTTGATTTCAGCTCAGAGCATATGATCCCAGTGTCGCGAGATCGAGCCCCATGTGAGTCTCCGCGCTGAGCATGGAGGCTGCTTAAGATTCTCTTCCTCTTTCTCTCTCTCTCCCTCGGCCCCTTTCCTCTTCTCTTTCTCTCTCCCTCGCTCTCTTAAGAGAGAGAGGGAGAGAGAAAGGGAGGGAGATTGTTTACTAAGGGAGGGAAAGGAAACAGCTTCCAAATCTGAAGAATCCCAAAGCAAAAGTGAATTGGAAGTTGGTAACCGCAGTTCTGGGAGAATTGTACCACTGCTACATCGCAAGCTCTGGTAGGCACCACAGATCTACAGCAACCATAACTGCTTTTTCATCAGAAGTTCCCAAGTGAGAAATCTGGTGGATTTGTTCCCTTTTAGGAATACAGTTGTGACTTTATAATGGAAATCGGTGGGAAAATGGGGTCTGCTTAATAAAACTTTGATCTATTTCTAGCTTTTCTGAAAAACATTTATTACTGAAGTCCCTCCTACGTTGTTTATGCCTACTTCCTCTCATTAATCTTTAGCAGAGAACACATATTTACCTCTAACAACATTATCTTGCTATCTACTTCAAAACCAGGTGAGCTCTTGATTTCCTCTCTGTAGCAGGCAGAGATCTGGCTGCACATAGCATCTACTCTGTCTTCTGGTAGCAACACCTGATGGTCCTTTGGGAACTATCCTTTTCCTACACTTAGTCTAAGTGGTTTAAGTGGAGCCAACTGCCCACTTTCTCCCCCCTTCGTGTGTGAACTCATCTGGCCAGTTAGGACATTCTACCCCAAGCCCACATAATGATGGGCTCAGTAATGGGCAATGAGACTCAATTCTGGATCCCACATTGCAACTACTAGGACAAATAGGGTTTTGGGGTGTGTGTGTATTTTCCCTGTTGAAGTTATTAGCCTAGAGCTGCCTGTGGCCACTATGTGGAGAAAGCCCCCTCAAAAATACAGCCAACACAGAAGAGGATCAAGCCAAGAGAGCGAAAGAGAAAAGGAAGAGACCTGATAATCACACTTTGAGCCTCTGGATTCAACTGTATTTCCACCCACTTAGACTCTACATAAATAAATCAATAAATATCCTTTTATGTGTATGCCGATATGATTTTTTTTTCATCCAAAGGAATCCTAACATATCCTTCTTCAGATTTAAAAAAAAAATGATTTATTTATGTATGTATTTATTTACTTACTTAAGTACTTTTCCTATAATGCCAAACTTTTAATTCCACTAGGGAGCTTTTTTTTTTTTTTTTTTAAATTTTTTCAACGTTTTTTATTTATTTTTGGGACAGAGAGAGACAGAGCATGAACGGGGGAGGGGCAGAGAGAGAGGGAGACACAGAATCGGAAACAGGCTCCAGGCTCCGAGCCATCAGCCCAGGGCCTGACGCAGGGCTCGAACTCACGGACCGCGAGATCGTGACCTGGCTGAAGTCGGACGCTTAACCGACTGCGCCACCCAGGCGCCCCCACTAGGGAGCTTTAAATCCTTCCACTCTTGCATTAAAAGGTTGCCAATAGCAAAGCCTGGTTTCCTTGTTTCCCACAGTCCCAGGTTAGCAACTGTTTATCTTCTTGCTGCCCTGCTCCCCAGACTGCTGCCAAATGGCCCTCTGACTGTTTGAGTTTTACCGTCTAGGATACAGCTGCCACCTAGGAGTTTATAAATCCCTAGAGGACAAGGGCACCTCCCTCCTCACTCTTACACCAAGCAGCAAAGAGAATTACATATGATGGTTAAGACTGCAGAACAATTAAAGTTTAGAGATGAAATTTTGTGTGACCGTTTTTGTTTCTTATTTGAAAGCTCCCTGAATTTTGACAATGGAGGAAACACGGCCGTAACCTTCACATGACCCTTGGTCCCTTGCACTTGATAATTCCTTTGTAATTTGAAAGTGGGGTAACTTCTGGGTCAGCACAGGCTTCAAGGAAACATGACACATCAATCCTTTTGGCAAAATAAGAACCAAATGAGTCTGGGAGAGATACCTGCCCCTGCTCTGACTGCAGGAAAATGACTACGCACTTCAAGGTATGGTATAACAGGTAAGTGACGTAGAAGGTAAAGGTGAATCTAAAACCGGCTAGGGCTCATGAAAGTGTTCTGATCTGTATTTTCTGGCAAAGCTCGGGATATAAGCAAATTAACTCAACTGAAAAAAAATATTATTTAAAGTATATCATGCAACAAAATAGAGACAGTCAACTTTGTAAAATAACTGTGTGTTTCCCCCAAAGACTTCCCTTGCAAAGCCAGAAATGTATTCTAATCCCAACAGCACTGACTTCAAGATGATTCCTCAGCAAGCTGTTCACTGATTCTGTAGATCTTCAGCAGTAAAAATAGTCTAGGTATAGTCTTACCTTACACGATGCTCTTGCATTGTAGGAAAGATAGTTTAGCTCTGAATGTCTTTGCTGACTGGCTCTTTCCCAAGAATCTGCTAAGCCAATCTCCACTTTGAAACTAACCTGCCCCCTTCTCCTGGGCAGAGAACAACCTATCTCCCAAAATGCCCATATCAACCTGAAAAACCACCTACTCACTCAAACTTCTCAGGTACTTCTGAGACAAAATGGTAAGAAACATAAAACCCACATATTGTGTAATTCCATTTATATGAAATATCCAGAATAGGTGAATCTATAGGCAGAAAGTAGATTCAGTGGTTACCCAGGGCTGTAGGAGGTAGGGGGAAATAGGGAGTGAGGGCTAATGGATGTGGAGTTTCCTTCTGGAGCGATATAAACCTTCTAAAATGATTGTGATGATGGGTTCACACTCTGTGAATACACTAAAACCACTAAATTGTATATTTTAAATGAGTGAATCGTATGGTATGTGAATTATATCCCAAAAAGTTATTATTGAAAGTATGATAAAAGCTATTTCATATCTACCCTTTTAGGTTTTTAGAATAGAAGAAAAGGGGAGAAAATAATATATCACATCTTAAATATAAAGGGAAATCCACCTCCAAGAGCAAAGTATCCACTTACTTTTGTATTCAAACCTATTTTGGTTGCCCCTATATAGGGTGCGGGTGGACAGAAGGGGAAAAGGATTTGTCACTTGAATGGGAAAAAAGTCAAATATTTCACATTTCACAGAATCTGTCTTACAAGTGTAAGAAAATATAATACATCTAAAATTCTAAGTCCTGTGTTAAGCCAGAAATTCTATTCTCGGAATTTGTCCTAGCAGATACACAAGCACAAGGAGAAAATTACTTATGTACAAAATCATCACTCTACCACTACTGGTAAAGAAAAGACTGGAAACAAATTAAGTATTCATCAATAGAGGACTGATTAAGTTGTGGTCACTCACACAATGTGATACAGTGTATCCATAAAAAAATTTTAAAAAGCTTTTAGGGTACCTGGGTGGCTCAGTTGGTTAAGTGTCTGACTTCAGCTCAGGTCATGATCTCACAGTTCGTGAATTCAAGCCCCGTGTCAGGCTCTGTACTGACAGCTCAGAGCCTGGAGCCTGCTTCAGATTCTGTGTCTCCCTCTCTCTCTGCCCCTTCCCTTCTCATGCTCTCTCTCTCTCTTCTCTCTCTCTCTCAAAAATAAATAAATATTAAAAACAATTTTTTTAAATAAAAAATAAAAAAGCTTTTTAAGAACTGTTATAGAATAAATTCTAAAATCTACTGTTAGGTAAAAAGCAAAGTGCAAAACAATGTGTATAGAATTCAACCATTTCTATACAAAAGGAAACTATACTATAAAATATTCCTGGAAGGATACACAATAAATTAATGATATTGGTTATTTCTGGGGAGGGAAATGGGGAAAGATAGGAGAGAAAGTTGTTATTCTGTATGTTTCTACCTTTTGAACTTTGAGCTATGTAATACACTATCTATCAAATATAAATTTTAAAAATATAAGTTAAAAAATCCTACTGAAGTGACAATTAAGGAATAAAAAGGTAAAAACCCCAAAACAAGGACAAAGAGAATGGGATAGGTGTCAAAGGCTGAAGTCTGGGTAAAGAGAACAAAGATGGAATGACATAATGATACGTATTCGATACAGCTGTTAAATAATTAGGAAGAACTTAGCAATAATTACACAGAAAACTAAACAAATGTATAAGAAAGGAAGACTGAACTAGGCTCAGCAATGAATAATATCCAAGTAATCAACAGTAAATACAGCCCAATGATGTAGCCAAAAATCACGATGGGGAAAGGGCAGGAGGGAAGGGGTATGTACAGGTGTGCATGTGTGTGCAGGCATTAAATCCTCATCCAACACATGGAAAATGAGTAGATAATGTCCAAAGTTTGTTAAATCACAAGAAATATGTGTGAGCAATTTATTTATAAATAAGGAGGTAATCACTAGAAGAAACTACTTAAAAAGGGGTGGGAGGGGAATGGTTATCTCTGGGGACTGGAACTTCAAAGGGGAAAGAAGCAGGACAGGGGATAAGCTTTGTGACTCTTTACGAACTATGTTCAAATTAATAAAAGTAAGTTTATATTTGAAACTACAAAGAAGATACAATGCTATTAACCTGTAGAGGAAGCTCACTGTAAGAACAATAATGGGTAAGCGAAGAGGCCAGGCACAGGAGAATTTTCCTTCTGATTCCCAAAGATCATCACTAATCTGTGACTATCCTCTCTTGCAGCTCTACAACACAAAGATACAAAAGGCTAAAACCTGAAGGGAAGGAAAATACCCTTCCTTTTAGCAAGGTACTTCAGTTGTTACATTAGAGCCCTCTCATTATGATGAAAGCCAACAGTAATTTCAGCTCCAAGAATCCAGGAAGTTACACAAACTGGGGAAGTTGGTTATTAAATCAAGGAAGTGTGGAGAATTCCACTGGATGGCTGGTCTGTCTTTATAATTAGAGTAAAAGACAACGTCTAGCATGCCAATTCGATGTTAAGTTTCTCAACAGCTCCAAACCTCTGCTAAGTGTGGACAAGCCCCAACAAATTTATAAAGATACAATATGAGTTGGTGTTACCCAGGCCTGAAGAAAAAACAGGGTTAGACGAATAAACTGTCACAGTTAACACCTAAAGGTTTGTTAAGAACCGTACCTAGAGTCTATCTCTTTAAATCAGGATCTAAATAATACATTCGAGGGGCGCCTGGGTGGCTCAGTTGGCTCATTTAATGCTCCCAACAATCTTTTGAAGTAGGTATTATTATTACTCCTAATCCAACTCTTGATTTCAGCTCAGGTCATGATCCCAGGATTGTGGGATTGAGCCCCACATTGGGCTCCACGCCCAGCGCAAATTAAGATTCTCTCTCTTTCTCTCTCTCTCTCTCTCCCTCTATCCTTCTCCCTCGCTCATTCACTCTCTCTCAAAATAAAAATTAAGTAAAAAAAAAAAAAAGAATTTAAATAATACATTCGAACAGTAAAATAATGTCAACGTGTTTGCTTAAATTATTTTCTACTTCCCTGAGTGCCTGGGTGACTCAGTTGATTGGGTGGCCGACTTCAGCTCAGGTCATGATCTCGTGGTTTGTGAGTTCAAGCCCCATGTCGGGCTCTGTGCTGACAGCTCGGAGACTAGAGCCTACTTCAGATCTTGGGTCTCCCTTTCTCCTTCTCTGCGCCTCTCCCACTTGTGCTCTGTCTCTCTCTGTTTCTCAAAAATGAATAAATGTTAAAAAATTTTTTTTTCATTCTTTTCTACTTCCCATTTTGGAGGGGGAATGTTAAAAGGAGTGAATAATCTATATTTACTGACAGTTAACTATACTTAATGAGAGCCATTTGGATCAAAAAGTATTACTGCAATAAATAAAAATCTAATAGAAAAGACAGTAACATTCCTAACATTTACTGAGTGTTTTCAACATGCCAGTCCATTCTAATGACTTCTATATGCACTCATCCATTTAATGCTCCCAACAATCTTTTGAAGTAGGTATTATTATTCCTAATTTTACAAAGGGAGAAGCTGAGGAACAGATAGATGGGTGAAAAATATGACCCAAGATCTTTGGCATATGGCAGAACAGACGGGCAAACCTGCACTCTACTACGCCACAGCCCCCCCTAGAGGTCATGGAGAAAATAACTGCTGGAATAATGATATAAGCCCAAAGACAGCAACCTTACATTATTGTTTTATTTTTTTAGTTTATTTATTTATTTTGAGAAAGAGAGAGTGGGGGAGGGTCAGAGAAAGAAGGAGAAAGAATCCCAACCAGGATCACTGCTGCCAGGACGAAGTCCAACACAGGGCTTGAACCCATGAACTGTAAGATCATGACCTTAGCTGAAGTTGAACACTTAACGGACTGAGCCATCCAGGTGCCCCAAACCTTACATTTTCAAGTATATGCTCTTAGCCTCACTCCATAAAATTTACTTTCTATTCAACTTCAAGGTCAGAGGAAGGAGAGGCACTCTGCACACTGCATCCCAGAAGAGACAGGCCAGAATTCTCTACTGAGTCTAGTTGGGCTTCCTAGGGACTGCTTCATTCCTAGCTGGTATCTTTATTTAGCATGTCAAAAAGGGAGGTAAGTGATGTTAATGAAATTCACAAATGATTCTGACTTGAGATGCTGCTGACATTAGTGGTAACAGAGGAGCCATACAAAAGGAAATTGAGAACTTGGATTTTCGTGGGTTCCAGTTTTTAACCAGTGATTCTCTTTTTTTTTTTCTTCAATATATGAAGTTTATTGTCAAATTGGTTTCCATACAACACCCAGTGCTCATCCCAAAAGGTGCCCTCCTCAATACCCATCACCCACCCTGCCCTCCCTCCCACACCCCCCCCTCCCTCCCACCCCCCATTAACCCTCAGTTTGTTCTCAGTTTTTAGGAGTCTCTTATGCTTTGGCTCTCTCCCACTCTAACCTCCTTTTTTTTTTTTCCCCTTCCCCTCCCCCATGGGTTTCTGTTAAGTGTCTCAGGATCCACATAAGAGTGAAAACATATGGTATCTGTCTTTCTCTGTATGGCTTATTTCGCTTAGCATAACACTGTCCAGTTCCATCCATGTTGCTACAAAGGGCCATATTTCATTCTTTCTCATTGCCACGTAGTACTCCATTGTGTATATAAACCACAATTTCTTTATCCATTCATCAGTTGATGGACATTTAGGCTCTTTCCATAATTTGGCTATTGTTGAGAGTGCTGCTATAAACATTGGAGTACAAGTGCCCCTATGCATCAGCACTCCTGTATCCCTTGGGTAAATTCCTAGCAGTGCTATTGCTGGGTCATAGGGTAGGTCTATTTTTAATTTTCTGAGGAACCTCCACACTGTTTTCCAGAGCGGCTGCACCAATTTGCATTCCCACCAACAGTGCAAGAGGGTTCCCGTTTCTCCACATCCTCGCCAGCATCTATGGTCTCCTGATTTGTTCATTTTGGCCACTCTGACTGGCATGAGGTGATATCTGAGTGTGGTTTTGATTTGTATTTCCCTGATGAGCAACGTTGAGCATCTTTTCATGTGCCTGTTGGCCATCCGGATGTCTTCTTTAGGGAAGTGTCTATTCATGTTTTCTGCCCATTTCTTCACTTAACCAGTGATTCTCAAACACCTCCACTCTACCTGTTACTGCAAGTCCCCTAAATCTCTTATTCTACTATGCTCCCCAAATAAATAAAATCCAAAACAGCACCAAAAAGCTTAGAGTCCACCTTGTCAGACAGGGCTGCCTCTATTGAACACCTGTGGGTGACAGAGAGGAAGGGGTAAGGAAGAGAGCTGAGAAACACTGAGCCTCAACACCACCACAATGATCAAGCATTCTGTTGTATGTGCAGAAATATGCACAAAGCTGCCCTAATACTGGCTGAAGGCGTAAGTGAGGAAGGAAGGAAAAGAAAATAGCAATTACCGCTGCTTTGAGGGTAATCACTGCCCTACACATCCGAAAAACTCACATTTCAGCTGTTCCACGGTGAGAAATAAAAAAGCAGGATGCCATTTGTTTAATTCTCTTTATGTAGCTTTCCCAGAGTTAAAAAAAATACATTAACATTCTCTTTATGATATCAAAACATTTCCTGATAAGAAAAGAGGGGCTTCTAGTTTCCCATAAAACAGTGAATGGTTCTCTTTTAGCTGAATCTTGGCAAAAAATAAAAGTCTCTACATCTCCTCCAGATCCCAAGATGGGTGGTCCTGCAGGAGGAGTATCTACCTAAACCGCGGACTCATTTTCTCCTGTTTTCTACTGGCATTTCACCTCAAGCGAACGTGAGGAGAAGCTGCAGAATCAGCAGAGCTGATGGATGCGTCAGGTTCTCATTCCTTCCGAGGGAAGCAACGCCTCCCGGGGGAGTTGTTGCCTGGCCTGAAGCTCTAACAAGACAGGGCTGATCTCTCATGTTCTCCAGTGTCTCGGAGCTAGGGGACTTGCTCTGTGCTTTGGGCACCAAGCAGTGATACAGGCAAGATATAAACTCTAACGAAATGCTCCTTTTTTCCTTAGTTAAGCCTAGCAGAAGTCCTGATGAGATGATTAGGCAAGTCTGTGATAGGCACTCCAGGCTAGGACTTGCTTGGAAAGTGTTTGTTGTCAAATCAGTAACCATGACGTGTAGGACTTAAACTGTAGTTTCACATGGAAACCAGGCAGAGCTATTATAAACTTCACCCACAGAGCCCCTTCTCCTCTGATAAAGGCACATACACACATAGACCCTGCCTGTAATTTCTGGGAGTGACCAGACCTAGTCACAGACCCTCTAGGAGTCCACACAGCCCTCAGGTTAAAATCCCTGTGCTAAGTAGGACACCCATAAATAGAGGGGAAAGGAGAAACCTTTAAAAATTTGCTTGCGCAATCAAAATAACTTGACTGTTTTGTTTTGTTTTTTAACCCTGGTGGCATAAATAATGCATGGTCACAGTAAAAGATTCAAATACTAGAGAAAAGCAAAAGAAGAAAGTAAAATAAAAATCACCTTTGGGAGGTATGGGAGGGAGCACTGAGGAGTGAAAGTTAAGGGAAGTGAGTCTCTGTTAAGGTAATGAAGATGGTGTAAAATTGACTGTGGTGATAGATGCACAACTGTATGAATATACTAATAGCTATCCTAGTTGACATTTAAAGGGCATATTGTATGGTATATAAATTATAATCTAGTATTTTTTTTAATTACCTGAAATCAACACAAACATTTTAGTGCCTGCTCATTCATACACCATTCCTTGAATCAATCTCTCTCTCTCTCTCTCTCTCTCTCTCTCTCTCTCTCTCTCTCTGTCACACACACACACACACACACACACACACACACACACTCACATACAGTTTTCATTATGGACAATTTCATTTTATTTTAACAGCTTTCTTTTTTAAGGGAGGATGGGGGGAGATGGCATCCTCCCCAGATGTCATGGCTTTCACACTAGATCATTTGAAGTGGTCCAATGATAACCCTGAACACTTTAATAGTAATATTATTACATAGGACGGTAGAAACAGAAAGGATTTCTTTAAAATTTGACTTCAGTTAAAAAGAGGGAGAAATGAGGCACCTGGGTGGCTCAGTTGGTTAACTGGTCAACTTCAGCTCAGGTCATGATCTCATGGGTGGTGAGTTCAAGCCCCTCATGGGGCTCTGTGCTGACAGCTCAGATTCTCTGTCTCCCTCTCTCTCTCTGCCCCTCCCCCATTCACGCTCTCCCCACCTCCCCTCAAAAACAAACAAATAAACACTAGAAACAAAAAGAGGGAGAAGGGGAGCACTTGTCTGGCTCATTTGGTGGAACATGTGCCTCTTGATCTCAGAGTTGTGAGTTTGAGCCCCACAATGGGTATAGAGATTACTTAAACAACGAACAAACAAATAAAATCTTAAAAAAAAAAAAAGAGGGGGAACACAGCAAAAAAACACAAATCAGTTATATAAGAGCATATAGAAGTACTCTGCAGCTATGGCATGAATCATAATGTTTGGAAAACATCTTTAAATAAAGGCAATGGAAAGAATTTCCATTTCATGCATTCACCTATTAATAGTGTATTATGTGCCAGATACTGTTATTAAGTGATACAAATGTAATATGACAGTGTCCCGCTAGAGAAGGACAAATCAGCCAATGACAACTAAGAGCCTGTGCTGACAGCTCAGAGCCTGGCCCCTGCTTCAGATTCTGTCTCCCTCTCTCTCTGTCCCTTCCTGCTCATGCTCTGTCTCTCTCTCTCACAGATAAATAAACATTAAAAACAACAACAACAACACAAGACAGTGTGGTTAATATGGCAGGTTTGGGGAAAACGACAGCACAGAGAAAGAGGAGTCAAAAAAGGGTGTGGGATGGGGGTGGGCCTTCCTGGAGAAGGGACAAGTGAGCTGTGCTGCAAAAGGTACTAGATTCTTCAAGTGAGAGCTATGACTGGGCCCAAGAGGTAACTGCACTCAGTGTGGGAAAAATTTAATAGATCTTTTAGACAGAACTACGATAGGCATCAACCTCCTATTTACACTCTTAGGGTAGATTCCCCAAAGAGAAATAACGGACTCCAAGGGCATAAACATTTTCAAAACTGAATTCCAAATATGTTCCCATTAGTTTCCCTACCAAGAGTGCTCAAGAGTGCATTGGGCAGTACTGGATTTTCTCTTTAAAATATGTGTGTGTGTGTGTGTGTGTGTGTGTGTGTGTGTTTTGTAAATGGCATAAAAAGTTACATTTAATTATTATTTTAACCTACCTTCTTTATTAGAAAAGTCAAATATTTTACCAAAATCTTATTATTTTTTCTCTAACATGAATTGCCTATTTATTTTTTTATCCATTTATCTACTAGAGATTTTTATTATATTGATCTCTATGAGCTCTTTATGTAGTTAAGGCATTGACTGTTGGCTTGTCATTTTTGTAAAAAAAAAACACAGATTTACTGAAATATAATTCACATGCCATAAAATTCACAATTTAATGTGTATAATTCAGTAGTCTTTACTGTATTCACATGGTTGTGCAACCAATATCACTATTTAATTTCAGGACATTTTCATCACTCCAAAAAGAAATCTACCCTTTAGCAATCAGTTTCTTTTTCTACCCAGACTCCCCAGCTCTAGGCAACCTCAGATCTACTTTCTGTCTCTATAGAATGATGCTTGTCCTTTTTGCCACCAATTTTCCTGTAATCATATTTTGCGGTTTCATTAAGGTTATTTTTTACATAAGTGAGTTTTAAACTTTTAAGAGATCAAATTCATTAGTCTTTCCTTTTTGACTCCTCCATTGGAAACTATTGTCTCTCTGTGCTTCATTCTGCATTAATTTTTTTCCTTTCTACTTTGTGGTTCATTAATTCTCTCTTCAGCTGCATCTGTTGTAAAACCCATCCATTATGTTTTTAATTTTACTTATTCTTTTTTTTTTTTAAATTTTGTACTATGTTTATTTATTTTGAGAGAGAGAAACAGAGTGTGAGCAGGGCAGGGGCAGAGAGAGAGAGGGAGACACAGAATCTGAAGCAGGCTCCAGGCTCTGAGCGTCAGTACAGAGCCAGATGCGGGGTGTGAACCCACAAACTGAGATCATGACTTGAGCGAAGTCAGAAACCCAACCGACTGAGCAACCCAGGCGCCCCTACTTATTCTTTTTATTTTTAGACATTCTATTTGTCTTTTTCAAAATCTGCTATATCAGTTTTGATTGTTTCCAGTCTGTGAAGTTATTTTCAAGCTTATCTTGCATTTATTTTAATATACTAAGCGTGGTCAATTCATAATTTATCTGTGACAATTCTAATATCTAAAATCTTCTTGGGACATTGTTTCCTTGTGCTTGGGTATTTTGTGACTACATACTACTTATTATTCATAATGAAATGTAAAATAATTATTAATTAAATAATTATTATGGGTGAAGGGAATGGAGAGTTATTACTTAATGGCTACAGGATTTGGGGTGATGAAAATCTTTTAGAAACAGATAGCTATGACACAACATTGTGAATAAATATGGTTAAAATAGCAAATTTTATGTTATATATATTACCATAAAAACAATCTTATTATTAAAAAACTAAAAATAGGGGCGCCTGGGTGGCTCAGTCGGTTGTGTCAGACTTCGGCTCAGGTCATGATCTCACGGTTCGTGAGTTCAAGCCCCGCATCAGGCTCTGTGCTGACCGCTCAGAGCCTGGAGCCTGTTTCAGATTCTGTGTCTCCCTCTCTCTGACCCTCCCCCATTCATGCTCTGTCTCTCTCTGCCTCAAAAATAAATAAACGTTAAAAAAAATTAATTAAAAATAAAAAGTAAAAAGTAAAACTTATTGGGAGGGTTCTTTGGGGTCTGGGATAAAGGTGCCTTCCTCCACAGGAGATACAGTTTTGTTTCTGAAAGATATCCAAAGACATTACCAATGTAGACATTTTAAGCTCTGATTCCCTGCTTGAAATTTGTGGAATCCCATAATGCAAATCTGCAGAAGAGGTAGCCCATTCAGTGATTACAACCTCACAGGGACAGGTTTTCTTTCCTTACTGCTCTGCTTAGTGCCAAGACGATGCCTTCCCAGGCCCTTCTCATCCACCTGAAGGTGTATTTATTTGGAGTCTAAGCATAAAGTTGGAGGTCTTCTATTCGACTCCCCACTTCAGGTTGGATTTGGGCTTTCATGTCTGCAACTTGCCCTTCAAAGCTTTGAAACTCACAGCTTAATTTCATCAAATGCCCGCAGGTCAAATGCAGGTTCTTACAGTCGTCAGTTTACCTTTCAGGATTTTGACTTAAGATGTTGGTTTGGGAAGTCTGTTTTCTTGTTAGCCCTCTAATGCTTTTTAGCTTTTTAAGTGTTTTAAATATGTTATCCTGCATAATAGTTGTTTTCAGCTGAGCTGTCTCATCATCATCAGAAATGGAACACAGAAATGTATTTTCTCCTAGATTTTGCCTGGACTGAATTTAAGATTTAATGTTTTAATTCACCTGACAAATGGGGTACATGCTGAGGTTTCTTTGTTATTAGTAATGGTTAGCATATCAAATATTCCAGTTATAAATTCTGGTATCCTAAAAAAAAAAAAAAATCTTCACTACTGAGCCCCTCCTTTAAGGGGCTGTCTCAGAGCTTAATTTGGAGTTATCTTCACATTTTACAATCTTTGACCCACTGACCTAACTGATCCTCTCAGCAACCTAATAAGTGTTCCATGTCACAGCTCCTGATACATACTGCTGAAAGATCAAACATGCCGTGCCACCAGAGAATCACAGTTAAGAGCAGAGCAGGGTGCTTTATGAGCTGTCATTTTCCTTGCATGTCCTTGTCACAAACAGCATCTGGACAGACACATCCGGGTGGAATTTTGCTGCCGACTTAACTATTTGGTTGCTGAATTACAAGACAAGAGATAATGAACATACTCAATTTTATCTGATTAGTATTCTCTGACTTAATAATTTTCCAAACTGAACCACTTTATAAACTAAATATAGGAAAGTTACTATTACGGTCTGGTTTCTAAGCAACCATTTCATTAACAAAAGCCCCACTTGGGAAAAACATCTGTTTGTCAGTAAGGTTTCTGCTGTCATCATACAATTTCATGGTGAAAAAGCCATGGTCACCCTGTGCCTTAGTAATTCCTAGTTGTGAAAAGGTCAACAGGGGGTACTACAACAGAGGGAGCCATCTGTCTCGATTTGTGCTAGTCCCTGAAACTTGCTATCATGAAACGACTGTTTTCCTAAACAGCCACATAATTTAAAAATAGTATCTTCTGATTATAAAAGCAATAAATGTTCATACTAATAAAGTGTGAAAAAATAAGAAAAAAAAAGGCATGAAGAAGAAAATAAAGATCACTCGACTTTGACACCACATTAGATCTCATTTGGAAAATGGATCCCACTGCTAAAAAAAAAATTATTTGAAAACCACTGGCCACAAATAACTCTTTATGGCTTTATCTTTTTCATCTGCAATTAGGATGTTTTTCATAATGGATAAAGGCTAAATGTTGAAACTGAATTCAGAGACTTGTAGAAATAGAGATTTGCTGTTGTTTTAAAAGCAGAACCTGGTTTTCACACGAAATCTTTACAGGAGACTCAATGAAAGAGAAAAAAGCAGAGTCTTCTAGTTAGAGTGGGGCTGACTGGTGCTACCTCCTTCACTGACCCTAGGGTCCTGTAGAACACAGGCGTCCATGCGGTCCTCACTGTCCTCAGGCTCCTCCCTGCCACAGTACCGTGGTTTTGCTGTTCCTTCAGTCTGGAACACTCTTTCCTCCCCCCTTTACTAGATTCATTCATAATCATCCCCCATATCTCAGCTTATGGGTCATTTTTCCCTCCCGCTCTCTGTCAGTAAAATGTCCCTAAGGCAGGCTCTCATATCACCATGTAATTTTTCTCCATAGCACCTGTCAAAGCCACATTTCACATTTGTTCATGTGATTACTGGATTACTACTTGCCCCCCACCATCTCCTCCCTGCATCAAATGTAAATTCATTGAAGGGAGGGAATCATTTTTTTTAGCAATGTAGTGAGCACAGTGCCTTTGCACATGGTAGATACTCGATAAATCTTTATGAATGAACGAATAAACGTTTTAAACCACTAAGAAAAAAAATCAATGGCCAAAGATATTTTACAATTATTTCTGCCCTTATCTAAAGTCAGGCTACCAATAATGGAAAATAGAAGTTGGACTTCAGGGCGCCTGGGTGGCTCAGTCAGTTGAGTGTCCAACTTCGGCTCAGGTCATGATCTCGCAGTTTGTGAGTTCAGCCCCACTTCAGGCTCTGTGCTGACAGCTCAGAGCCTGGAGCTGCTTTCGATTCTGTGTCTCCCTCTCTCTCTGTCCCTCCCCTGCTCATGCTGTTTCTCTCTCAAAAATAAATAAACATAAAAAAAAAAAAAAGAAGTTGGACATCAAGTGCAAACCTGCTTCTAAAACAGACTTCTCCTAAGAAAGCAAACTTTAGCAATCATGCCTTGGCAGGTGGACAGGAGGGATGACCTAATTAGGTCTCTGTAGCTCAGTGCCTGTGATCCATTCCTGAGGTTCAATTCATTCCCAACCTTCCAGCTTCTTCAAGCTGGCCTTATGGCCAGCAGACAGGCCATAAGGCCAGGAAAACTGAGTACAAAGGTCCAATGTAAGAATCTAATGATGAGTTGCCAAAACTCTACAGATACCATTTAAGTGCACTTTTTCCACCACCGCCCAAGATCTTGACATGACCAAAGAAGGATAAACTGATGCTTCAATCAGTTAAAAATGTTAAACTTATGACTCAGCAACAAAAGGAACTATGTCAGGGTTAATAAAAAAATATAATTGGGCTTATTAAGTGTGTGAACAGTTTCAAGGATCATTTTAATCACATCTGGTGAGATTAGGAATTTTAATTTGTATTTGAAATAAAGGGTAACATAGGCTGTCTGCTATTTAGTTTGGGAGAGAAAAGCAAGGGCAGGGTACCTCTCTAGCCACTACCTCAAAGCAGTTCTAGTAAAACAGATGGATTCCTTAGAGAGTCAAGTAATATCATACTTAAACAGAAACCTAAAGAGGAACTCGCTATTTTACTTGTGAGTTCTATCACTGTTTTATCTTCTTTAACTCGCCTTCAAATTCCAACTTTACTAAAGACAGGGTGGCTCTAGGGCAAAATTGAAACAGCTGTTCTGCAGAGAAGGTACTTTCACCTTCTTAATAGCTTGTAAAGTAGACATCGAAACAACTGAGTCTTTATCCCAAGGTGTCTCACTACTGCCTTCTTGGTAGTGAATTCTACCTTTGTGACCACTGGCTTACATGAATAGGAGGTAAAACATTTGAAATGAACCCTGAAAACCAAGAAATTAAGAAGTATTTACTTGCTCAGCTGAAAATGTCAAGATCCACTGGTTCCATGGCTTAATTCACTGTCTGCGAGAGCAGAGGCCATGATGATTTAAGAAAGGTCAGAAAATGGAATGGAGACTATAAAGAACTTATCAAACTCAACACCCAAAGAACAAACAATCCAGTGAAGAAATGGGCAAAAGACATGAATAGACACTTCTCCAAGGAAGACATCCAGACGGCCAACCGACACAAGAAAAAATGCTCAACATCACTCATCATCAGGGAAATACACATCAAAACCACAATGAGATACCACCTTACACCTGTCAGAATGGCTAACATTAACAATTCGGGCAATCACAGATGTTGGCGAGGATGCGGAGAAAGAGGATCTCTTTTGCATTGTTGGTGGCAATGCAAGCTGGTGCAGTCACTCTGGAAAACAGTATGGAGGTTCCTCAGAAAACTAAAAATAGAACTACCCTATGACCCAGCAATTGCACTACTAGGCATTTATCCACGGGATACAGGTGTGCTGTTTTGAAGGGATATATGCACCCCCATGTTTACAGCAGCACTATCAACAATAGCCAAAGTATGGAAACAGCCCCAATGTCCATCAATGGATGAATGGATAAAGAAGATGTGGTATATAGATATACAATTGAGTATGACTCGGCAATCAAAAGAATGAGATCTTGCCATTTGCAACTACGTGGATGGAACTGGAGGGTATTATGCTAAGTGAAATTAGTCAGAGAAAGACAAAAATCATATGACTTCACTCATTTGAGGACTTTAAGAGACAAAACAGATGAACATAAGGGAAGGGAAACAAAAATAATATAAAAACAGGGAGGGGGACAAAACGTAAGAGACTCAAATATGGAGAACAAACTGAGGGTTACTGAAGGGGTTGTGGGAGGGCGGATGGGCTAAATGGGTAAGGGGCAGTAAGGAATCTACTCCTGAAATCATTGTTGCCCTATATACTAATTTGGATGTAAATTTTAAAAAATTAAAAAGAAAATTAAAAAAAAAAAAAAGAAAGGGAATGGAGAGAGAAGGGGAGTAGAGACAGGTAGAATTTGGCTCTGGAGTTGATTCCAGTCTCCATCACTCACTGGTTGGCCTGGTAACGGCTTTCCCTGCACCCTCACCAACATCTGTGGTTGCCCGAGTTGTTAATGTTACCCATTCTGACAGGTGTGAGGTGGTATCTCATTGTGGTTTTAATTTGTATTTCCCTGATGATGAGTGATGTTGAGCATTTTTTTATGTGTCGGGTGGCCATCTGGATGTCTTCCTTGGAGAAGTGTCTATTCATGTCTTTTGCCCATTTCTTCACTGGGTTATTTGTTCTTGGGTGTTGGGTTTGATAAGTTTTTTATAGATTTTGGACACTAGCCCTTTATCTGACATGTCATTTGCAAATATCTTCTCCCATTCTGTTGGTTGCCTTTTAGTTTTGCTGACTGTTTCCTTCACTGTGCAGAAGCTGTTTGTTTTGATGAGGTCCCAATAGTTCATTTTTGCTTTTGTTTCCCTTGCCTCCAGAGACATGTTAAGTAAGAAGTTGCTGCGGCTGAGGTCAAAGAGGTTGTTGCCTGCTTTCTCCTCTAGGATTTTAATGGCTTCCTGTCTTATGTTTAGGTCTTTCATCCATTTTGAGTTTATTTTTGTGTATGGTGTAAGAAAGTGGTCCAGGTTCATTTTTCTGCATGTCACTGTCCAGTTTTCCCAGCACCATTTACTGAAGAGACTGTCTTTATTCCATTGGATATTCTATACTCACCCCCCTCTTGACACCCTCCTGCCTCTACTTTTCCTTCAGGCTTGACTCCCTCACTCTACTCCCACACATCTCAACCTTGTCCATCCACCCTTCAGAGTCCAAGAAGCTCCATGAAAACTACTGTTCTGAATTTTTTTTATTAAAATTTTTAAAAAATATTTATTTATTTATTAAAAAAAATTTTTTAACGTTTATTTTTGAGACAGAGAGAGACAGAGCATGAACAGGGGAGGGTCAGAGAGAGGGAGACACAGAATCTGAAACAGGCTCCAGGCTCTGAGCGGTCAGCACAGAGCCCGATGCGGGGCTCGAACTCACGGACTGTGAGATTGTGACCTGAGCCGAAGTCGGCCGCTTAACCGACTGAGCCACCCAGGCGCCCCCCCAACAAAAATATTTATTTTTGACAGGGAGAGAGAGAGAGAGAGCAAGAGTCAGAGTGTGAGCAAGGGAGGGGCAGAAAGAGAGGGAGCCATAGAATCTGAAGCAGGCTCCAGGCTCCGAGCTGTCAGCACAGAGCGCAACACGGGGCTCGAACTCACGAGCTGTGAGATCATGACCTGAGCTGAAGTCGGATGCTTTAACCAACTGAGCCACCCAGGTGCCCCATACTATTCTGAACTTTTTAAGTTTATTATTTTATTTTTAAAAGTGCAGAATTCAGTGATTTTTAGTATATTTAAAAGGTTGTGCAATGATCACCAATATCTAATTCCAAAATATTTTCATCACTCGTATCCATTATCAGTCACTCCCCTTACCCCTCTCTTCCCCACCCTCTGGCAACCACTAATCTAGGTTTTCTATCTCTGTGGATTTGTCCATTCTGGACGTTTCATATAAATGGAATCATACAATGTGTGGCCTTATGTGTTGAGCTTCTTTCACTTAGCAGGTTTTCAAAGTTCATCCATTTGTAGTGTGAATCAGTACCTTATTCCTTTTTATTGCCAAATAATACTTCATTATGCAAGATATACCACATTTTATTTATCCATTCAGCAGGTGATGAATATTTAGGCTGTTTCTACTTTTTGGCTAGTATGAATAGTGCTGCGATGAGCATTCATATATAAGCTTTTATACAGACATATGTTTTCATTTCTCTTGGGTATGTATCTAGAAGTGGAACTGGTGGGTCATATGGTAACTATGTTTGACTTTTTGAGAGCTGCCAGACTGCTTTCCAGAGCAGCTGTACTATTTTACAGTTTCCACCAGCCGTGTATGAGGGTTCCGATTTCTCCACAGCCTCATAATTTATATCATTTTAAAGGAAGTTATTTTTAAATGTCACTTATTGGAGTCAGAAAAGCAACAAATGTCCAGAGTTCTGTACAGAAAGCTACATGTTTACCTGACCCACAATCTCTGATGATACAGCGATGAAACAGTCATGA
Source organism: Panthera uncia (assembly GCF_023721935.1). NCBI lineage: Eukaryota > Metazoa > Chordata > Mammalia > Carnivora > Felidae > Panthera > Panthera uncia. The sequence continues at coordinate 8,712,901 of NW_026057589.1, read as the reverse complement.
CCATCAGCAGGAAGAAAGGTAGGCAGTGTGAGGTCACACACTCAGATTCCACTAATGGAAGATGAATTTCAAAGATACACATAAAGAATGCTTAACAATAATACTGTACCCATTGCCAAATGGGCAAAGCCACACACACACTCACACACACACGCACGCACACTCGCACGCACGTGTGCGCGCACGCGAACATGAGTTCAGCACATTGTTATAGGAAGGGTTGATTTATAGTGAAACCATTTCCTATAAGCAGGCCCACTTCTATACCTAGGACCACCTGGGAACTCAGCCCTTGTACCTGGGCATGAGAACAGTGTGCTTCCTTGGATTAATCATTTTTCCCTGTGGCAACAGCATAGTTCTCAGAGCCAGACTCAAATTCTGATGTTGACACTTAGTATCTGTGTTACTTCGGGCCAGTTTCTTAATCTTTTTGAGTCTCAGTTCACTCATTTGTAAAATAGGGGTGATATGTAACTTGCAAGGTTGCTGTGACTGGCACATAATAGACACTAGTAAGTGGTAACTTCTATAATATTTACTTCCATTTCTCTTATATGGCAATTATCCAAGGCAATCTTAGGGAGTGAAAATAACTAACCCTTGAAGTAGCCAGTACACCTTTTACTTACAGGTAAAAGTGCTAAACTGCTAAATATTCTGATGCAAATCTGAATGTTTCAATCCTCAATTGATAGAGGAAACCACAGGACAGATATTTGAAAAATGAGGCTAATGTAAAACTCAAGTGTTTTGGGTTTTGAAATGCAACCTGTAAATGGAGGAAAGGAGAGAGAGAAGGCATTATAAATTGTATCACTGGGGCTGCAGCAAGATAAGGTACGGTAGACTGGGAATTCCTGAGAAATGGGTCTCCACCACCCTCCCGACTTTCGTGACTACAGGAAAGTCAATTATTCATTTATAAAAGGATGATCATATCTGCTTTTATTATATTTTGGGATTGTTGACACAATCAAAGGTTTCTAGATGATTAAGCATTATTCAATTTTTTAAAGTTTATTTATTTTTGAGAGAGACAAAGACAGCGTGAGTGGGGGAGGGGCAGAGAGAGTGGGAGAGAGAGAATCCCAAGCAGGCTCCGTGCCATCAACACAGAGCCCGATGGCAGGGCTCAAACTCATGAAACCATGAGATCATGACCTGAGCCAGGTGCCCCAAGCATTATTCAATTATAATAAATACTATCGATAATCATAATATCTGTTTTTTTTTTAAGTTTATTTTTAAAAGGGAGAGTGCACACAGGAGAGGGGCACAGAGAGAGAGAGAGAGAGACACCAAGGATCCAAAGCAGGCTCTGCACTAACAGCAGAGAGCCTGATACAGGGCTCAAACCCACCAACTGTGAGATCATGACCTGAGCTGAATGAAGTCAGATGCTTAACTGCCTGAACCATCCAGGTGCCCCTGTTTTTAATCTTAAAAAGCACAACAATAGAGCCAATTTCTACCATTATTTAAAAAGTTCCAAAGAAGTAACCAAGTGTACTGAAGGGAAAAAAAAAAAACATTTTTTGGAAGGTTTTTAGAAGATTCGGAAGCCATGAACAAGGTTCAAATTGCTTGCTAAGTAATCTTAGAAAAAAGACTTAAGCTATCTAAGTCTCAGAGTGTTTAGCTATAAAATGGGATTATCTCTCTTCATACCACAAAATTAACTCAAGATGGATGGTAGACCTAAATGTAATTGTGAAAACTATAAAACTCATGAAGAAAACACAGAAGTAGATCTTCATTGTCTTGGGTTAGGCAGTGATTTCTTAGAAATGACACCAAAAATGCAAGCAATAAAGAGAAAAACTGGTAAGTTGGACTTTATCAAGAATAAACAGTTTTGTGCTTCAAATGACACCATTAGTAAGAGAAAAGACAACCCACAGAATGGCAGAAAATATCTGCAATTCATACATTTAATAAAGAACATGTTTCCAGAATATATAAAGAACTCTTATAACTCAATAATAAAAAGACAAACTATATCAGTTAAAAATGGGCAAAGAATCTATTCAGACATTTCTCCAAAGAAGATAAAGAATGTACAACAAGGGACACCTGAGTGGCTCAGTCGGTTAAGTGTCCTGCTTCGGCTCAGGTCATGATCTCACAGTTTGTGGCTTTGAGCCCCGCATTGGGCTCTGTGCTGACAGCTGAAGCCTGCTTCAGATTCTATGTCTCCCTCTCTCTCTGCTCTTCCCCCACTCATGCTCTCTCTCAAAATTAAATAAACATTAAAAAATTAAAAAAAAAAAAAGAAATGAATAACAAGCTCATAAAAAGATGCTCAACTTCATCAGCCATTAGGGAAATGCAAATCAAAACCACAATAAGATACCACTTCACACATAACTAAGATGGCTGTAATTAAAAAGACAGACAATAACAAATATTGGTGAGTATGTAGAAAAATTGGAACCCTCCTAAATCTCTGATGGGAAAGTAAAATGGTGCAGACACTTTGGAAAACAGTGTAGCAATTCCTCAAAATGTTAAACGTCGAGTTACTATATGACCCAGCGATTCTAAGTATAAACCTAGGAGAAATGAAATCATATGTCCACACAAAAACTTGTACATAAATGTTCATAACAGTGTTTGTTATTCATAAAAGCTGGAAAGTAAAAGCAACCCAAATATGACATCAACTTATGAATGCACAAACAAAATGTGGTTAATCTGTATGGTGGAACATTATTCAGCCATAAAAAGGAATACGTACCAATCCACGCCACAACATGGATGAACCTCAAAAACATTATTCTAAGTGAAAGGAGCCAGACACAAGACCATACAATGTGTGACTCCATTTACATCTCCAACAGGCAAATCCACAGAGATGAAAAGTAGTTTAGTGGTTCTCAGGGGCTAGGGGAAGTAGGAATGGAAATTCACTAATAATGGATATGGAGTCTCTTCTTGAGATGATGAAAAAGTTGTAGAACTGTATCTAGTTCTAGTAGTGATAGTTGTGCAACTCTCTAAATATAATAAAAACATTGAACATTTTAAACTGGTGAATTTAGGTGTATAAATTACATCTCCAATAAAAAGTTTAAAAAGTGGGGATAATCTACTACCTAGAACTACTTCAAGAATTTACCCAGACAGCATATATGACAGACTATTTGTTAAAGGCTCATTTGTTAACTAGGTGGACGGGACAGGACATAAAAGCAATCTTCCCATTTCGAGGACATAAATGGAGATGATAAACTTCACAGGAACTGCATTCCAAATTTCAATGCCAGATCCAATTGGATGGTCCTTCAATGATTAGAATTATGTTCTGCTAATGGTTTCCCAACTGACTTCACTTGACGTAGAAATCTGAGAATGAGATAGGGAGTTCGGCCTCTGACAAGTTAAGACTTGTAATCCCGCTCAGTTCGAAACTCAGTAAAAACAATTTCTATCCACCTCTCCCCCCAACCACCCACCCGGCATCCCGGCCTTTTGGTCTCCCTCCCCTTGTCTCTTTTGGCCAGAAATGAAAACTGTTCTCTGAGAGAAAGAGGCTAGAAGAGTTAGTGAGATCTGTTTGGGCATGTCAGGATATCCAGGTTGTCTCACTACACACACGGGTACACCTTCACCTCCCATGCTTGGCTCAGAGCCTAGGGTTTTGGTGTGTCTTTTTTTTTGTTTTTCCTTTTTCTTTTTCAGTGAGTCTGGTAGTTTTACCCAAAGATCTTTCTGACACCGACAGGGATCAGTTGGATCTCTGAAATGCATCTGTCGCTGGTTGCTTTCAAAATGCCCTTTAAATAATTCAAAGTGACTGAGAGAATACGTGAGCAGACCCACAGGGTGATAAATAACTTGGCTATAATGTCTTCCTTGAAGAATATCACTTATTTATCATATTCATTATTGAACATCTATTGACCATTATTGAACTGAAGTGTGAAAAATACTCCAAATATTATGGGACCCTCAAGGACATATTTTAACTCCTATTTTGGAAAAAAAGACTTCCACTTTTTGCCTTATATATTTCCTGGTCAATTAAATGTTTTAAAACAATGAGAATGCATTAATTTGTGCAATTAATAATGATATACCAAAGAATTTTAAAAAAATATATAGATATACAAGGAATCCAAAAAGGAGAGACACTTAATGGCCACAGTCTAAGATTAGGTCTTCTACTTACTAAGGCTGGATTGCAACTCCAACGCAGCAATTTGGTATCTAATTCTCTGCCTGAACGACTCGCTACTAAGTACCACCTGGGAGCAGCTGCTGTGAGAATCATCAACCATCACTTTCTCAGTAGCACCACAAGGAGAGGCAGACCATCTTTCATAAAATTAAACTTTAACTCATAGGGAATTTAGTTCTCAGACTGTTGTGTTGGACAGATAATACACACACCAATAGTTCTTACATCAGGTATCAATAAAGATCTGTTGAATGAAGAAGTTTAATTCCCCTCTGCTCTGTGCTCAGACTGCACAGTTGGTGAAAAATTACAAAGGAAATACAACTTACCAACAAATTAAGCAAAAGAAAGATTGTAATTTTCACATGGAGACATTTAGGCAGGTTAGAAAAGGAAAACTTAAAGACATGGATGGATGTAGACGTGAGCAAGTGCGTGTATACACACACACACACGCTCCCCACAACGAAATGCTACTCAAACCACAGCCACACACCCCTTGTACTGCATGTTTACAAGGGGGCTGGTCTTGTCTGACTGGGAATCCAGAATGGCTTGGTTCCTGGAGTGCTTTGTATGTAGGCAAAAGGCATTGGCAATGCAGGTGGGAAAATTCAGCTCTTTCTTTTCTTAATGGGAAATTCACCTAAGGCCTTGGCCGTTAAATGCATGTTACAAACACCAAAACATCAATTAATTCAAACTTGTCCATTGTGGGGAGCTGAGAACAGAAATTACACCTCTACCTCCCATGTTCTTCATCACCAAATTAGCTACTAACTGATTAGCACACCAATTAAAATTACTAAAAACAAACATAAAACCAACAGTTGTGATTTTTATAGCAGACCCTAGAGGCTAATGAGCTCAATGGGTTAATCAGCCAAGAAGCTTATTCCAAACAGCAAAGTTGCCACATAAGAATGACATACCTCCTCTTCCCCGCAAAACCCTGTCCTAAAAAAAAAAAAAAAAAAATCAAGAAACAACAGTATTACAGCTCCTTGAGAAAAGTACTGAATGACTTATGTCCTGAGACTTATTAATTATAGGTATTTGAGGTTCCTGCTTCATTGATTTACTATTTCCATAATTACCATTCATCGTCATGTGACTTCCTGAGCCCCAGGCTTATCTCAATTCTGAGCCTTCTTGCCCATTGACCTATAGATAGTTACCTTCTCTCTTGACACCCTCTACTCTTTTGGCTTCTGCTCTCACCTGTTTGACCTCTTTGGGTGGTTCTTTTGTCTCCTTGGAAGAATTTTCTTTTTGCTTTTTAACCTAGTCATGACAACTCACTGTTATAGTGTTTCGTATATAGCAGGCGCACAATAAATGTCTGCTGAATAAAGAATGAATTCCAAGGCTCTGAAAACTTCATTACTGGCTTCAATCCTCCACCTTTCCCTGCATTCATGCTCTTTGCTCTGTGACCTGGCAGCTTATCCCACTGAAGGGAACCAGTGTATTTCTCTCCCTCTTGACTTTTGGGTTGGGCCACGTTGACAGTGTAGCCAACAAATTGAGGGAGAAGTGATAGGATGCAGGTTCCAGCCTTAGACCTAAAAAGGCCTCTCAAGTTTGTTCTTGTTCTCTTACACTTCTGCCATGGGCCAGGGGTGTGGAGGCCACTGGGAGGCCACTGGGCCAGGGGTGACCAAGAACGGGCACAGCAAAGCTGCCACAGCCTGCCCGTAGAACCATCTAGCCAAGCCTGTCCTAGATCAGCTGAACCCTATCGGTCTACAGATGTGTGAGTGATAATAAATGATTGATGTTTTAAAGTACCGAGGGTGGGGGCGGTTTGTTACATAGCAATAACTACCTGATAGAGTCTGCCTACTCAGACTTTAGATCTGAGAAGTTACATACATTACCACATTATTATCTAGCAATCTAACAGTAGAAGCAGCAGTAATAAGATGATGATGATAACACTAAAAGCATAACAGCTAAACCTATTTGGACACTTACTATGTGCTAGGCACTTTCAAGGTATTAACTCATTTAATCCTAATATTAATCTCCCTTCATAGACTTTTTATGATAAAATAGTTTTAGATTTATAGAATCATGGAGAAGATAGCCCAGAGAATTCTCATATTCCACACCCACTTGCCCCTATTATTAATTTTTGCATTAGCATGGTACATTTGTCACAATTAATAAACTAAGAATGACATTTTATTATCAACCAAAGTCCATAATTTCCTCAGATTCTCTCTGTTTCTTCTGAATGCCCTTTTTCTGTTCCAGGATCCTATCTACCACATTACATTTAAATCATCGTAACTTCTTACTCTCTGACAGTTTTATTCCTTTTCTCCCCTTAAGAATTTTAATTATTTTTGGTAACAGCTTGAGATATAATTCACATATCATAAAATCTGCCAATTTAAAGTATACAATTCAATGGTTCCTACAATATAGTAGGAACACAGTTGTGCAACAATCACCACAATCAATTTTAGAATGTTTTCATCATCCCAAAAAGAAATCCTTACCCTTCAACTACTACCTCCCAACACTTTCCCCTTTCCTGCCAGCCCTAGGCAACTACTTATCTAGTGATCGATACATTTTCCTATTCTGCACATCTCATATAAGGGAACCATACACTATGCACTCTTTTGTGACTAACTTCTTCCACTTATAATGTTTTCAAGGTTCATTCCTGCTGTAACATATTTCACTACTTCCTTTTTTTAATGACTGGCTAATATTGCATTGTACGGATAAAGTATATTTTATCTACCTGTCAGTTGATGGATATTTGTACTGTGTTCATGTTTTGGCTATTATGAACACTGCTGCTATGAACATTCATGTACAAGTTTTTGTGCGGACATAAGTTTTCATTCCTCTTGAATATATACCTAGAAGAAATGCTGCGTCAAGTGGTGACTCTATGTTTATCTTTTTGACAAACTGCAAGACTGTTTTCCAAATTAGCTATGCCATTTTACATTTCCATTTAGCCCTCTTTCTACAAATATGAAATTGAAACCCAAAAGAATCAAGTAATTTGCCCAAGTCCATATAGCTGAGCAGCACAGGAATGGAGGTGCACCCAGGTGGTCTGTCCCAGAGTCCTAGCTCTTGACGATTATACTCCACTGGTGAAGCCAAGAGAAGCCAAAAGATAACCAATCTTCTCACCATTTCTGATTCTCACTCTTCTAGGAAGGATGCCTATTCTCTACATCCTGTTGAAGAAGCCTCTCTCTAGACTTGGAATCCACAAATTAATGGAGGTGGGGAGAACAACAAAATTTGTTGTTGCCATAACAACAAATTATGGCAAAAAAATATTTCAATGAGGGGCGCCTGGGTGGCTCAGTCAGTTAAGCGTCTGACTTCGGCTCAGGCATGATCTCACAGTTTGTGGGTTCAAGACCCACGTTGGGCTCTGTGCTGACAGCTTGGGTTCTGTGTCTCCCTCTCTCTCTGCCCCTCCCCTGCTCATGCTCTCTCTCTCTCAAAAATAAAATAAACATTTAAAAAAGTGTTTAAAAAACATTTCAATGAAAAATTGGTATATATTCTGAAATTCTTTTAAATTAAAGGGAAAGCAATGGTGCATACTAGCAGTAGTCAGGTACAAAAAGGTTAAGGTAATGAGAGCTCATGCATGAGCCATTCTTTACTTCCTTGAATGAGAAGAAATGGGTTTTAATCTACAGAATGACAAAGACTTCCTCATCACTATCAGACACTGAAGCTCTGTTGGAACCCTTAGGAAACCATCCAGGAACATTATTATTATGACTTAAATTGAGTCCTAGCTAGGAGACAGGGAGATGAACAAAAGGACCAGCAGTCTTGTGGTTCCATGACTTTAGAGATTTTGTGCAAACATATATGCCACAATCTTTGGTCCACAGACTCAGAGTCCTTTAAACCAGGACTAACTTACCCTGAATAGCAGACAGATATACAAAGGTGTCTTCATGCTCCAAGTTCTCCAAGAATATCTGCAACCACAAAATAAAGGAGTGATATGATTTGCAAAGAAAAAACAAGACATAAGTGACCCTTATGGCAGCCTCAAAAGAATAAATGCTTTTCTTCTTGTTTGTCTTGGCCAGACATTGGTCTGACTTGAGAATCTTGTAGGGAAGACGGTGTATATGTTTGAAGACCCATTTTTACAATAGCTATAAAAGAGTACCAGTTAGAGGGAGACACTTCTTGAAGTGGCCAAGTATATATCAGAAGTAGGCACGGAAACCAAGATCTGGAAGAAGAATCCTCAACGTTTGCTCCACTACAGGCCATGGTGGGCAATACTCTCACATGTGACACGACAGACTACCAGTCATGAAACACAAGATGCCAAGTGTGGGGTTATGTCCAATTGATGGCATATTTGCTCTAATTTCATCCTTTTCCCTTGCATTCAGAAAGTATACGGAAATGCAAGTGACAGAGAGATGTTACTGAGATAACCCTGAATCTGTTCTAATTTTTTTTTTTTCAACGTTTTTTATTTATTTTTGGGACAG